>NW_026044059.1:600000-755000 GCF_937001465.1 Orcinus orca | reverse complement strand
CGCATACGCCCTTTGTGGCCAAGTTTATCATTGTCGACATTTTGCCTCTTTTCCTATGCTTTAAATGCAATTCCAGTGTACCTCCTGAAATCAGTTTCCTGCAATTCTGCCCCGCTTTCAAGTCCTCTTGGCAGCCTTACTTCAGTATATTTTTGGACGATAGCTGTCATTTATAACTCTGCAGGTTTGTGAATTACAGTGCCCCTGAGCTCCTTTCTTCAACTCGCTTTCTTGTGAGCTGGCCGCAACACCGCAGGATTGCTTCAGGCCCTAATCTGGTTCCGGCACGGCACGCTGAGCCTTTGGTTAATTCCTCTTCCTGGTGGGAAATGAGAGTTAAATTTGCCCGTCCAGACACCACCAGCTAGTCTCTCATTGGTTCTCCCTATTCCTGTTCATCTTCCGCAGAAATTGCAAACTGGGCCAAACAGGAGGTTAAAGGCACTGACTCTCCAAGTCGGGAGAGTGTTAGTAAAGCGTCTGGAATGTTGCACCCGAGTACCAGGGGACGAAAACTGAGACATATTGGAACACGTCTCCCGATCACATGGTTGATCATACTCAGGGTTCCACATGCATGATTTAGCTGAAGGAAGAATCCCTTAAACCTGGAGCGTTGAGACCCGTGCAATGGGTACCATGCAATATGACTTCAAAGGGTCTTCATTTGCTCACCGAACCTCTCCAATCCTATCACTGCTGCGTTTATGTCCCTGTACACATGCTTGATTCTCTTTCGGAGACATAGCAATCCATAGGTTTTAAGATAATTACTAGTCAGGTACATTCTTAGGCGTTTAATATGGGGTGTTGAGTCCATTTCGTTGAGCAAGGAGTAGCTCTTGTCTATTCCACATTTGGCTTAAGGAACTTTATCTGTGCTCATTTCATCTCTAGTTTTATGCAGCACCACAACTCACCATTCCCCTTAAGCAAGCATAAGTTGGTTTTCTAAATTTGAGACACTGTTCTGTTTTGTAATCCAGTTCCTGTGTAGCCAAGTTTACATTCCGTGTATTAGTGATATCTTCTGATGTTTCTTTTCCTGTGTGACTTATTTCAGTTAGAATCATCATACCTGAATCCACTCATTATGCTGCTACGGGCCTGATGACATAGATTTCATTGCTGAGTGATATTGCATTGTACGTAAGTACCACAACTGCTTTATCCATTTTTCACTTTCTGCGATATTGAACTAGTCCCATAAACGAGTTTCTTGTAAACAGAGCCATCCCAAACTTAAGGGTGGCTGTGTCTTTTTGATTTTAATTTCCCTAAGCTATAGGGCCATAAGTGGAAGTGCTCTAGGCTCTGTTGCTTTGTTTTTTATATGTTTCAGGAAACACCATACACTTCTCCTGAGTGGCTGTTGGCAATTTACATCCCGCTCATCAGCATAACAAGGCTTCCAGTTCTCCATGGCCTGTCCTGCCTTTCTGGATTTTACACTTTTTTCAGATGGCCCTTTTGACCAGGGGGAAGTGAGACTTCATTGTAGTGCAGATTTCCTTTGCAAGCTTGCTTGGTTGGCCAAAAAGGGCGTATGCATTTTTTCCTGAATATATTCAGGAAAAAATGCATACACACTTTTTGGCCAAGTGCATCATTGTTGACGTTCTGCCTCTTTTCCTATGCTTTAAATGCAATTCCAGTCTACCTCCTGAAATCGGTTTCCTGCAATTCTGCCCCGCTTTCAAGTCCTCTTGGCAGCCTTACTTCAGTATATTTTTGGACGATAGCTGTCATTTATAACTCTGCAGGTTTGTGAATTACAGTGCCCCTGAGCTCCTTTCTTCAACTCGCTTTCTTGTGAGCTGGCCGCAACACCGCAGGATTGCTTCAGGCCTTAATCTGGTTCCGGCACGACATGCTAAGCCTTTCGTTAATTACTCTTCCTGGTGGGAAATGAGAGTTAAATTGGCCCGTACAGACACCTCCAGCTAGCCTCTCATTGCTTCTCCCTATTCCTGTTCATCTTCCGCAGAAATTGCAAACTGGGCCAAACAGGAGGTTAAAGGCACTGACTCTCCAAGTCGGGAGAGTGTTAGTAAAGCGTCTGGAATGTTGAACCCGAGTTCCAGGGGACGAGAACGGAGACATATTTGAACATGTCTCCCGATCACACGGTTGATCATACTCTGGGTTCCACATGCATGATTTTGCTGAAGGAAGAATCCCTTAAACCTGGAGAGTTGAGACCCGTGGAATGGGTACCATGCAATATGATTTCAAAGGGTCTTCATTTGCTTACCGAACCTCTCCAGTCCTATCACTGTTGCGTTTATGCCCCTGTGCAAACGCTTGATTCTCCTTTGGAGACATAGCAATCCATAGGTTTTAAGATACTTACTAGTCAGCTACATACTTAGGCTTTTAATATGGGGTGTTGAGTCCATTTCGTTGAGCAAGGAGTAGCTCTTGTCTATTCCATATTTGGCTTAAGGAACTTTATCTGTGCTCATTTCAATCTCTGGTTTTATGCAGCACCCCAACTCACCTTTCCCCTTAAGCAAGCATAAGTTGGTTTTCTAAATTTGATTCCCTGTTCTGTTTTGTAATTCAGTTCCTGTGTAGCCAAGATTACATTCCGTGTTTTAGTGATATCTCATGATGTTTCTTTTTCTGTGTGACTTATTTCAGTTAGAATCATCATACCTGAGCCCACTCATTTTCTGCTACAGGCCTGTTGACATAGATTTCATTGCTGAGTGATATTGCATTGTACGTAAGTACCACAACTTCTTTATCCATTTTGCGCTTTCTGCGATATTGAACTTGTACCGTAAAAGAGGTTCTTGTAAACAGAGCCATCCCAAACTTTGGGGTGGCTGTGTATTTTTGATTTTAATTTCCCTAAGCTATAGGACCATAAGTGGAATTGACCTAGGCTCTGTTGCTTTGTTTTTTAGATGTTTCAGGAAACACCATACACTTCTCCTGAGTGGCTGTTGGCAATTTACAACCTGCCCATCAGCATAACAAGGCTCCCAGTTCTCCATGGCCTGTCCTGCCTTTCTGGATTTTACACTTTTTTCAGATGGCCCTTTTGACCGGGGGGAAGTGAGACTTAATTGTAGTGCAGATTTCCTTTGCAAGCTTGCTTGGTTGTCCAAAAAGGGCGTATGCGTTTTTTCCTGAATATATTCAGGAAAAAACGCATACGCCCTTTTTGGCCAAGTGCATCATTGTGGACGTTCTGCCTCTTTTCCTATGCTTTAAATGCAATTCCAGTCTACCTCCTGAAATCGGTTTCCTGCAATTCTGCCCCACGTTCAAGTCCTCTTGGCAGCCTTACTTCAGTATATTTTTGGACGATAGCTGTCATTTATAACTCTGCAGGTTTGTGAATTACAGTGCCCCTGAGCTCCTTTCTTCAACTCGCTTTCTTGTGAGCTGGCCGCAACACCGCAGGATTGCTTCAGGCCCTAATCTGTTTCCCCACGGCACGCTGAGACTTTGGTTAATTCCTCTTCCTGGTGGGAAATGAGAGTTAAATTTGCCCGTCCAGACACCTCCAGCTAGTCTCTCATTGGTTCTCCCTATTCCTGTTCATATTCCGCAGAAATTGTAAACTGGGCCAAACAGGACGTTCAAGGCACTGACTCTCCAATTCGGGAGAGTGTTAGTAAAGTGTCTGGAATGTTGCACCCAAGTACCAGGGGACGAGAACTGAGATATATTGGCACACGTCTCCCGTTCACACGGTTGATCATACTCTGGGTTCCACATGCATGTTTTAGCTGAAGGAAGAATCCCTTAAACCTGGAGAGTTGAGAACCGTGGAATGGGTACCATGCAATATGATTTCAAAGGGTCTTCGTTTGCTCACCGAACTTCTCCAATCCTATCACTGCTGCGTTTATGCCCCTGTACACATGCTTGATTCTCTTTCGGAGACATAGCAATCCATAGGTTTTAAGATACTTACTAGTCAGGTACATTCTTAGGCGTTTAATATGGGGTGTTGAGTCCATTTCATTGAACAAGGAGTAGCACTTGTCTATTCCATATTTGGCTTAAGGAACTTTATCTGTGCTCATTTCAATCTCTGGTTTTATGCAGCACCCCAACTCACCTTTCCCCTTAAGCAAGCATAAGTTGGTTTTCTAAATTTGAGACCCTGTTCTGTTTTGTAATCCAGTTCCTGTGTAGCCAAGTTTACATTCCATGTATTAGTGATATCTTATGATGTTTCTTTTTCTGTGTGACTTATTTCAGTTAGAATCATCATACCTGAACCCACTCGTTTTCTGCTACAGGCCTGTTGACATAGATTTCATTGCTGAGTGATATTGCATTGTACGTAAGTACCACAACTTCTTTATCCATTTTTCACTTTCTGTGATATTGAACTTGTCCCGTAAACGAGGTTCTTGTAAACAGAGCCATCCCAAACTTTGGGGTGGCTATGGCTTTTTGATTTTAATTTCCCTAAGCTATAGGACCATAAGTGGATTTGACCTAGGCTCTGTTGCTTTGTTTTTTAGACGTTTCAGGAAACACCATACACTTCTCCCGAGTGGCTGTTGGCAATTTACATCCCGCCCATCAGCATAACAAGGCTCCCAGTTCTCCATGGCCTGTCCTGCCTTTCTGGATTTTACACTTTTTTCAGATGGCCCTTTTGATCGGGGGGAAGTGAGACTTCATTGTAGTGCAGATTTCCTTTGCAAGCTTGCTTGGTTGGCCAAAAAGGGCGTATGCGTTTTTTCCTGAATATATTCAGGAAAAAACGCATACGCCCTTTTTGGCCAAGTGCATCATTGTGGACGTTCTGCCTCTTTTGCTATGCTTTAAATGCAATTCCAGTCTACCTCCTGAAATCGGTTTCCTGCAATTCTGCCCCACTTTCAAGTCCTCTTGGCAGGCTTACTTCAGTATATTTTTGGACGATAGCTGTCATTTATAACTCTGCAGGTTTGTGAATTACAGTGTCCCTGAGCTCCTTTCTTCAACTCGCTTTCTTGTGAGCTGGCCGCAACAATGCAGGATTGCTTCAGGCCCTAATCTTGTTCTGGCACGGCACGCTGAGCCTTTGGTTAATTCCTCTTCCTGGTGGGAAATGAGAGTTAAATTTTCCCGTCCAGACACCTCCAGCTAGTCTCTCATTGATCCTCCCTATCCCTGTTCATCTTCCGCAGAAATTGCAAACTGGGCCAAACAGGAGGTTAAAGGCACTGACTCTCCAAGTCGGGAGAGTCTTAGTAAAGCGTGTGGAATGTTGCACCTGAGTACCAGGGTACAAGACCTGAGACATATTTGAACCCGTCTCCCGATCACACGGATGATCATACTCTGGGTTCCACATGCATGCTTCAGCTGAAGGAAGAATCCCTTAAACCTGGAGAGTTGAGACCCGTGGAATGGGTACCATGCATTATGACTTCAAAGGGTCTTCATTTGCTCACCGAACCTCTCCAATCCTATCACTGCTGCGTTTATGCCCCTGTACACACGCTTGATTCTCTTTCGGAGACATAGCAATCCATAGGTTTTAAGATACTTACTAGTCAGGTACATTCTTAAGCGTTTAATATGGGGTGTTGAATCCATTTCGTTGAGCAAGGAGTAGCTCTTGTCTATTCCATATTTGGCTTAAGGAACTTTATCTGTGCTCATTTCAATCTCTGGTTTTATGCAGCACCCCAACTCACCTTTCCCCTTAAACAAGCATAAGTTGGTTTTCTAAATTTGAGACCCTCTTCTGTTTTGTAATCCAGTTCCTGTGTAGCCAAGTTTACATTCCGTGTATTAGTGATATCTTATGATGTTTCTTTTTCTGTGTGACTTATTTCAGTTAGAATCATCATACCTGAATCCACTCATTATGATGCTATGGGGCAGATGACATTGATTTCATTGCTGAGTGATATTGCATTGTACGTGAGTACCACAACTTCTTTATCCATTTTTCACTTTCTGCGATATTGAACATGTACCGTAAACGAGGTTCTTGTAAACAGAGCCGTCCAAAACTTTTGGGTTGTTCTGCCTTTTTGATTTTAATTTCCCTAAGCTATAGGACCATAAGTGGAAGTGCCCTAGGCTCTGTTGCTTTGTTTTTTAGATGTTTCAGGAAACACCATACACTTCTCCCAAATGGCTGTTGCCAATTTACATCCCGCCCATCAACATAACAAGGCTCCCAGATCTCCATGGCCTGTCCTGCCTTTCTGGATTTTACACTTTTTTCAGATGGCCCTTTTGACCGGGGGGAAGTGAGTCTTCATTGTAGTGCAGATTTCCTTTGCAAGCTTGCTTGGTTGCCCAAAAAGGGCGTATGCGTTTTTTCCTGAATATATTCAGGAAAAAATGCATACGCCGTTTTTGGCCAAGTGCATCATTGTCGACGTTCTGCCTCTTTTCCGATGCTTTAAATGCAATTCCAGTCCACCTCCTGAAATCGGTTTCCTGCAATTCTGCCCCGCTTTCAAGTCCTCTTTGCAGCCTTACTTCAGTATATTTTTGGACGATAGCTGTCATTTATAACTCTGCAGGTTTGTGAATTACAGTGCCCCTGAGCTCCTTTCTTCAACTCGCTTTCTTGTGAGCTGCCCGCAACACCGCAGGATTGCTTCAGGCCCTAATCTTGTTCTGGCACGGCACGCTGAGCCTTTGGATAATTCCTCTACCTGGTGGGAAATGAGAGTTAAATTTGCCCGTCCAGACAACTCCAGCTAGTCTCTCATTGGTTCTCCCTATTCCTGTTCATATTCCGCAGAAATTGGAAACTGGGCCAAACCGGAGGTTAAAGGCACTGACTCTCCAAGTCGGGAGAGTGTTAGTAAAGCGTCTGAAAAGTTGCATCCGAGTACCAGGGGTCGAAAACTGAGACATAATTGAACACGTCTCCCGATCACACGGTTGATCATACTCTGGGTTCCACATGCATGTTTTAGCTGAAGGAAGAATCCCTTAAACCTGGAGAGTTGAGACCCGTGGAATGGGTACCATGCAATATGACTTCAAAGGGTCTTCATTTGCACACCGAACCTCTCCAATCCTCTCACTGCTGCGTTTATGCCCCTGTACTCACGCTTGATTATCTTTCAGAGACATAGCAATCCATAGGTTTTAAGATACTGACTGGTCTGGTACATTATTAGGCGTTTAATATGGGGTTTTGTGCCCATTTCGTTGAGCAAGGAGTAGCTCTTGTCTATTCCATATTTGGCTTAAGGAACTTTATCTGTGCTCATTTCAATCTCTGGTTTTATGCAGCACCCCAACTCACCTTTCCCCTTAAGCAAGCATAAGTTGGTGTTCTACATTTGACACCCTGTTCTGTTTTGTAATCCAGTTCCTGTGTAGCCAAGTTTACATTCCGTGTATTAGAGATATCTTATGATGTTTCTTTTTCTTGTGACTTATTTCAGTTAGAATCATCATACCTGAATCCACTCATTATGCTGCTACGGGCCTGATGACATAGATTTCATTGCTGAGTGATATTGCATTGTACGTAAGTACCACAACTTCTTTATCCATTTTTCACTTTCTGCGATATTGAACTATTCCCGTAAATGAGGTTGTTGTAAACAGAGCCGTCCCAAACTTTGGGGTGGCTGTCTCTTTTTGATTTTAATTTCCCTAAGCTATAGGACCATAAGTGGAAGTGCCCTAGGTTCTGTTGCTTTGTTTTTTAGATGTTTCAGGAAACACTATACACTTTGCCCGAGTGGCTGTTGGCAATTTACATCCCGCCCATCAGCATAACAAGGCTACCAGTTCTCCATGGCCTGTCCTGCCTTTCTGGATTTTAGACTTTTCTCAGATGGCCCTTTTGACCGGGGGGAAGTGAGACTTCATTGTAGTGCAGATTTCCTTTGCAAGCTTGCTTGGTTGGCCAAAAAGGGCGTATGCGTTTTTCCTGAATATATTCAGGAAAAAACGCATACGCCCTTTTTGGCCAAGTGCATCATTGTCAACGTTCTGCCTCTTTTCCTATGCTTTAAATGCAATTCCGGTCCACCTCCTGAAATCAGTTTCCTGCAATTCTGCCCCGCTTTCAAGTCCTCATGGCAGCCTTAATTCAGTATATTTTTGGACGATAGCTGTCATTTATAACTCTGCAGGTTTGTGAATTACAGTGCCCCTGAGCTCCTTTCTTCAACTCGCTTTCTTGTGAGCTGCCCGCAACACCGCAGTATTGCTTCAGGCCCTAATCTGGTTCCGGCACGGCACGCTGAGCCTTTGGATAATTCCTCTACCTGGTGGGAAATGAGAGTTAAATTTGCCCGTCCAGACACCTCCAGCTAGTCTCTCATTGGTCCTCCCTATTCCTGTTCATCTTCCGCAGAAATTGCAAACTGGGCCAAACAGGAGGTTAAAGGCACTGACTCTCCAAGTCGGGAGAGTGTTAGTAAAGCGTCTGAAAAGTTGCACCCGAGTACCAGGGGTCGAAAACTGAGACATATTTGAACACGTCTCCCGATCACACGGTTGATCATACTCTGGGTTCCACATGCATGTTTTAGCTGAAGGAAGAATCCCTTAAACCTGGAGAGTTGAGACCCGTGGAATGGGTACCATGCAATATGACTTCAAAGGGTCTTCATTTGCACACCGAACCTCTCCAATCCTCTCACTGCTGCGTTTATGCCCCTGTACTCACGCTTGATTCTCTTTCGGAGACAGAGCAATCCATAGGTTTTAAGATACTGACTAGTCTGGTACATTATTAAGCGTTTAATATGGGGTGTTTAGTCCATTTCGTTGAGCAAGGAGTAGCTCTTGTCTATTACATATTTGTCTTAAGGAACTTTATCTGTGCTCATTTCAATCTCTGGTTTTATGCAGCACCCCAACTCACCTTTCCCCTTAAGCAAGCATAAGTTGGTTTTCTAAATTTGAGACCCTGTTCTTTTTTGTAATTCACTTTCTGTGTAGCCAAGTTTACATTCCGTGTATTAGTGATATCTTATGATGTTTCTCTTTCTGTGTGACTTATTTCAGTTAGAATCCTCATACCTGAATCCACTCACTATGCTGCTACAGGCCTGATGACATAGATTTCATTGCTGAGTGATATTGCATGGTACGTAAGTAGCACAAATTCTTTATCCATTTTTCACTTTCTGCGATATTGAACTTGTACCATAAACGAGGTTCTTGTAAACAGAGCCGTCCCAAACTTTGGGGTGGCTGTGTCTTTTTGATTTTAATTTCCCTAAGCTATAGGACCATAAGTGGAAGTGCCCTAGGCTCTGTTGCTTTGTTTTTTAGATGTTTCAGGAAACACCATACACTTCTCCGGAGTGGCTGTTGGCAATTTACATCCCACCCATCAGCATAACAAGGCTCCCAGTTCTCCATGGCCTGTCCTGCCTTTCTGGATTTTACACTTTTTTCAGATGGCCCTCTTGACCGGGGGGAAGTGAGACTTCATTGTAGTGCAGATTTCCTTTGCAAGCTTGCTTGGTTGGCCAAAAAGTGCGTATGCGTTTTTTCCTGAATATATTCAGGAAAAAACGCATACGCCCTTTTTGGCCAAGTGCATCATTGTGGACGTTCTGCCCCTTTTCATATGCTTTAAATGCAATTCCTGTCCACCTCCTGAAATCGGTTTCCTGCAATTCTGCCCTGCTTTCAAGTCCTCTTGGCAGCCTTACTTCAGTATATTTTTGGACGATAGCTGTCATTTATAACTCTGCAGGTTTGTGAATTACAGTGCCCCTGAGCTCCTTTCTTCAACTCGCTTTCTTGTGAGCTGGCAGCAACACCGCAGGATTGCTTCAGGCCCTAATCTTGTTCTGGCATGGCACAGTGAGCCGTTGGTTAATTCCTCTTCCTGGTGGGAAATGAGAGTTAAATTTGCCCGTCCAGACACCTCCAGCTAGTCTCTTATTGGTTCTCCCTATTCCTGTTCATCTTCCGCAGAAATTGCAAACTGGGCCAAACAGGAGGTTAAAGGCACTGACTCTCCAAGTCGGGAGAGTGTTAGTAAAGCGTCTGAAAAGTTGCACCCGAGTACCAGGGGTCGAAAACTGAGACATATTTGAACACATCTCCCGATCACACGGTTGATCATACTCTGGGTTCCACATGCATGTTTTAGCTGAAGGAAGAATCCCTTAAACCTGGAGAGTTGAGACCCGTGGAATGGGTACCATGCAATATGACTTCAAAGGGTCTTCATTTGCACACCGAACCTCTCCAATCCTCTCACTGCTGCGTTTATGCCCCTGTACTCACGCTTGATTCTCTTTCAGAGACATAGCAATCCATAGGTTTTAAGATACTGACTAGTCTGGTACATTATTAGGCGTTTAATATGGGGTTTTGAGTCCATTTCGTTGAGCAAGGAGTAGCTCTTGTCTATTACATATTTGTCTTAAGGAACTTTATCTGTGCTCATTTCAATCTCTGGTTTTATGCAGCACCCCAACTCACCTTTCCCCTTAAGCAAGCATAAGTTGGTTTTCTAAATTTGAGACCCTGTTCTTTTTTGTAATTCAGTTTCTGTGTAGCCAAGTTTACATTCCGTGTATTAGTGATATCTTATGATGTTTCTTTTTCTGTGTGACTTATTTCAGTTAGAATCGTCATACCTGAATCCACTCACTATGCTGCTACAGGCCTGATGACATAGATTTCATTGCTCAGTGATATTGCATGGTACGTAAGTAGCACAAATTCTTTATCCATTTTTCACTTTCTGCGATATTGAACTTGTACCATAAACGAGGTTCTTGTAAACAGAGCCGTCCCAAACTTTGGGGTGGCTGTGTCTTTTTGATTTTAATTTCCCTAAGCTATAGGACCATAAGTGGAAGTGCCCTAGGCTCTGTTGCTTTGTTTTTTAGATGTTTCAGGAAACACCATACACTTCTCCCGAGTGGCTGTTGGCAATTTACATCCCACCCATCAGCATAACAAGGCTCCCAGTTCTCCATGGCCTGTCCTGCCTTTCTGGATTTTACACTTTTTTCAGATGGCACTTTTGACCAGGGGGAAGTGAGACTTCATTGTAGTGCAGATTTCCTTTGCAAGCTTGCTTGGTTGGCCAAAAAGGGCATATGCGTTTTTTCCTGAATATATTCAGGAAAAAACGCATATGCCCTTTTTGGCCAAGTGCATCATTGTCGACGTTCTGCCTCTTTTCCTATGCTTTAAATGCAATTCCAGTCTACCTCCTGAAATCGGTTTCCTGCAATTCTGCCCCACTTTCAAGTCCTCTTGGCAGCCTTACTTCAGTATATTTTGGACGATAGCTGTCATTTATAACTCTGCAGGTTTGTGAATTACAGTGCCCCTGAGCTCCTTTCTTCAACTCGCTTTCTTGTGAGCTGGCCGCAACACCGCAGGATTGCTTCAGGCCCTAATCTGGTTCCGGCACGGCACGCTGAGCCTTTGGATAATTCCTCTACCTGGTGGGAAATGAGAGTTAAATTTGCCCGTCCAGACACCTGCAGCTAGTCTCTCATTGGTTCTCCCTATTCCTGTTCATCTTCCGCAGAAATTGCAAACTGGGCCAAACAGGAGTTTAAAGGCACTGACTCTCCAACTCGGGAGAGTGTTAGTAAAGCATCTGGAATGTTGCACCCGAGTACCCGGGGACGAGAACTGAGACATATTGGAACACGTCTCCCGATCACACGGTTGATCATACTCTGGGTTCCACATGCATGCTTTAGCTGAAGGAAGAATCCCTTAAACCTGGAGAGTTGAGACCCGTGGAACGGGTACCATGTAATATGACTTCAAAGGGTCTTCATTTGCTCACCGAACCTCTGCAATCCTATCACTGCTGCGTTTTTGCCCCTGTACTCACGCTTGATTATCTTTCAGAGACATAGCAATCCATAGGTTTTAAGATACTTACTAGTCAGGTACATTCTTAGGCGTTTAATATGGGGTGTTGAGTCCATTTCGTTGAGCAAGGAGTAGCTCTTGTCTATTACATATTTGGCTTAAGGAACTTTATCTGTGCTCATTTCAATCTCTGGTTTTATGCAGCACCCCAACTCACCTTTCCCCTTAAGCAAGCATAAGTTGGTTTTCTAAATTTGAGACCCTGTTCTTTTTTGTAATTCACTTTCTGTGTAGCCAAGTTTACATTCCGTGTATTAGTGATATCTTATGATGTTTCTTTTTCTGTGTGACTTATTTCAGTTAGAATCATCATACCTGAATCCACTCATTATGCTGCTACAGGCCTGATGACATAGATTTCATTGCTGAGTGATATTGCATTGTACGTAAGTACCAACATATCTTTATCCATTTTTCACTATCTGCGATATTGAAGTTGTACCGTAAACGAGGTTCTTGTAAACAGAGCCGTCCCAAACTTTGGGGTGGCTGTGTCTTTTTGATTTTAATTTCCCTAAGGTATAGGACCATAAGTGGAAGTGCCCTAGGCTCTGTTGCTTTGTTTTTTAGATGTTTCAGGAAACACCATACACTTCTCCTGAGTGGCTGTTGGCAATTTACATCCCGCCCATCAGCATAACAAGGCTCCCAGTTCTCCATGGCCTGTCCTGCCTTTCTGGATTTAACACTTTTTTCAGATGGCCCTTTTGACTTTGGAGAAGTGAGACTTCATTGTAGTGCAGATTTCCTTTGCAAGCTTGCTTAGTTGGCCAAAAAGTGCGTATGCGTTTTTTCCTGAATATATTCAGGAAAAAACGCATACGCCTTTTGGTCAAGTGCATCATTGTGCACGTTCTGCCTCTTTTCCTATGCTTCATATGCAATTCCAGTCTACCTCCTGAAATTGGTTTCCTGCAATTCTGCCCCGCATTCAAGACCTCTTGGCAGCCTTAGTTCAGTATATTTTTGGACGATAGCTGTCATTTATAACTCTGCAGGTTTGTGAATTACAGTGCCCCTGAGCTCCTTTCTTCAACTCGCTTTCTTGTGAGCTGGCCGCAACACCGCAGGATGGCTTCAGGCCCTAAACTTGTTCCGGCACAGCACGCTGAGCCTTTTGTTAATTCCTCTTCCTGGTGGGAAATGAGAGTTAAATTTTCCCGTCCAGACACCTCCAGCTAGTCTCTCATTGGTTCTCCCTATTCCTGTTCATCTCCGGCAGAAATTGCAAACTGGGCCAAACAGGAGGTTAAAGGCACTGACTCTCCAAGTCAGGAGAGTGTTAGTAAAGCGTCTGGAATGTTGCACCCGAGTACCAGGGAACGAAAACTGAGACATATTGGATCACGTCTCCTGATCACACAGTTGATAATACTCTGGGCTCCACATGCATGTTTTAGCTGAAGGAAGAATCCCTTAAACCTGGAGAGTTGAGACCCATGGAATGGGTACCATGCAATATGACTTCAAAGGGTCTTCATTTGCTCACCGAACCTCTCCAATCCTATCACTGCTGCGTTTATGCCACTGTACACACGCTTGATTCTCTTTCGGAGACATAGCAATCCATAGGTTTTAAGATACTTACTAGTCAGGTACATTCTTAGGCGTTTAATATAGGATGTTGAGTCCATTTCGTTGAGCAAGGAGTAGCTCTTGTCTATTCCATATTTGGCTTAAGGAACTTTATCTGTGCTCATTTCAATATCTGGTTTTATGCAGCACCCCAACTCACCTTTCCCCTTAAGCAAGCATAAGTTGGTTTTCTAAATTTGAGACCCTCTTCTGTTTTGTAATCCACTTCCTGTGTAGCCAAGTTTACATTCCATGTATTAGTGATATCTTATGATGTTTCTTTTTCTGTGTGACTTATTTCAGTTAGAATCATCATACCTGAATCCACTCATTATGCTGCTATGGGCCTGATGACGTACATTTCATTGCTGAGTGATATTGCATTGTACGTAAGTACCACAACTTCTTTATCCATTTTTCGCTTTCTGTGATATGGAACTTGTACCGTAAACGAGGTTCTTGTAAACAGAGCCATCCCAAAGTTTGGGGTGGCTGTGTCTTTTTGATTTTAATTTCCCTAAGCTATAGGACTATAAGTGGAAGTGCCCTAGGCTCTGTTGCTTTGTTTTTTAGATGTTTCAGGAAACACCATACACTTCTCCCGAATGGCTGTTGGCAATTTACATCCCGCCCATCAGCATAACAAGGTTCCCAGTTCTCCATGGCCTGTCCTGCCTTTCTGGATTTTACACTTTATTCAGATGTCCCTTTTGTCCGGGGGGAAGTGAGACTTCATTGTAGTGCAGATTTCCTTTGCTAGCTTGCTTGGTTGGCCAAAAAGGGCGTATGCGTTTTTTCCTGAATATATTCAGGAAAAAACGCATACGCCCTTTTTGGCCAAGTGCATCATTGTCGACGTTCTGCCTCTTTTCCTATGCTTTAAATGCAATTCCAGTCTACCTCCTGAGATCGGTTTCCTGCAATTCTGCCCCACTTTCAAGTCCTCTTGGCAGCCTTACTTCAGTATATTTTTGGACCATAGCTGTCATTTATAACTCTACAGATTTGTGAATTACAGTGCCCCTGAGCTCCTTTCTTCAACTCGCTTTCTTGTGAGCTGTCCGCAACACTGCAGGATTGCTTCAGACCCTAATCTGGTTCCGGCAGGGGACGCTGAGCCTTTGGTTAATTCCTCTTCCAGTTGGGAAATGAGAGTTAAATTTGCCCATCCAGACACCTCCAGCTAGTCTCTCATTGGTTCTCCCTATTCCTGTTCATCTTCCGCAGAAATTGCAAACTGGGCCAAACAGGAGGTTAAAGGCACTGACTCTCCAAGTCGGGAGAGTGTTAGTAAAGCGTCTGGAAAGTTGCACCCGAGTACCAGGGGACGAGAACTGAGACATATTTGAACACGTCTCCCGATGAAACGGTTGATCATAGTCTGGGTTCCACATGCATGTGTTAGCTGAAGGAAGAATCCCTTAAACCTGGAGAGTTGAGACCCGTGGAATGGGTACCATGCAATATGACTTCAAAGGGTCTTCACTTTCTCACCTAACCTCTCAAATCCTATCACTGCTGCATTTATGCCCCTGTACACACGCTTGATTCTCTTTTGGAGACATAGCAATCCATAGCTTTTTCCCTTTCTGCGATATTGAAATTGTACCGTAAACGAGGTTCTTGTAAACAGAGCCGTCCCAAACTTTGGGGTGGCTGTGTCTTTTTGATTTTAATTTCCCTAAGCTATAGGACCATAAGTGGAAGTGCCCTAGGCTCTGTTGCTTTGTTTTTTAGATGTTTCAGGAAACACCATACACTTCTCCCGAGTGGCTGTTGGCAATTTACATCCCACCCATCAGCATAACAATGCTCCCAGTTCTCCATTGCCTGTCCTGCCTTTCTGGATTTTACACTTTTTTCAGATGGCCCTTTTGACTGGGGGGAAGTGAGACTTCATTGTAGTGCAGATTTCCTTTGCAAGCTTGCTTGGTTGGCCAAAAAGGGCGTATGCGTTTTTTCCTGAATATATTCAGGAAAAAACGCATACGCCCTTTTTGGCCAAGTGCATCATTGTGGACGTTTTGCCTCTTTTCCTATGATTTAAATGCAATTCCTGTCTACCTACTGAAATAGGTTTCCTGCAATTCTGCCTTGCTTTCAATGCCTCTTCATAGCCTTACCTCAATATATTTTTTGAAAATAGTTGGCCTTTATAACTCTGCACGTTTTTGAATTACAGTGGCCCTTAGCTCCATTTTTCAGCTCATATTTTTGTGATCTTGCCTCATAACCACAGGATTCCTTCAGGCCCTATTCTTCTTCTGGGGCACCTTGCTGTGCCTTTGGTTTATTCTTCTTACTGATGTGAAATTAGAGTGACATGTGCCCATTGAAACCGCTACAGCTTGTTTCTCACTGGTTCCCCCTATTCCCATTCATCCTCCGCACTAACTGCAGACTGTGCGATACCAGAACTTAAAGGCATTGACTCTCCATGTGAGGATGTTGTTAGTAAAGCGGCTGGAATGTCGATCCAGAGCCCCAGGAGAGGAAAAATGAGGTGCGTTTTAGAAACCTTTCCCGATCATATGGTATACCAGTCGCTGGGTTTCCCAAGCATGGTTTAGCTGTAGGAAGATTCCCTTCAACCTGGATTGTTGGGACCCTTGGAATGAGTAGCATGAAGTATTGCATTAAACTTTTGGCAGTTGCTCACCAAAACTCACCAATCCTCTCAGCCCCAAGTGTCCAGCCTTATGTGTTATCCAGCTGTGGGTTTATATGTGGTCAATCCAGGTTGCATCACAGCCCCTGAGCAAATTTTGTAAGAATTTTTCTCTCTTTCATTGTTTCTGCGTTTTGTTTTTAAAATTTATTTCTATAATGGGGTTTAGCTCATTTTCACTGCTGTGTTTGTGCCGCTCTGCACACACTTGATTCCCTTATGGAGATATATCAATACATGGATTTTTTTTTTTTCTTTTGCGATACATGGGCCTCTCACTGTTGTGGCCTCTCCCGCCGCGGAGCACAGGCTCCGGACGCGCAGGCTCAGCGGCCATGGCTCACGTGCCCAGCCACTCCGCGGCACATGGGATCCTCCCGGACCAGGGCACGAACCCGCGTCCCCTGTATCGGCAGGCGGACTCTCAACCACTCTGCCACCAGGGAAGCCCAATACATGGATTTTAAGATTCTTATTACTCAGATATATTTCTCTGTGGTTTATAAGGTGTGTTGAGGCCAGTTCATTGAGCAAGGTGTAGATCTTGTCTAATATCTATTTGGTTTATTGAACGGTATCTGTGCTAATTTCAAACTCTGGTTTTATGCATCACCCCACCTCTCCTTTCCCCTTAAGTTGACATAAGTGTGTTTTCTAAATGTGAGACACTGTTCTGTTCTGTAATTCATTTCTTGTGCAGCCATATTTACCCTCCCTCTATAAGTGATATCTTATGATATATTTCTTTTTCTGTTTGACTTATTTCAAGTAGTATTATCGGACCTAAATCCACTCTTTATCCTTCTACTAGCCTTATTACATTGATTTCATGGTGAAGAGATATTCCATTGTACATAAGTACCACATCTTCTTTATCCATTGTTCTCTTTCCTGGGATATTTAAGGTGTACTGAAGTTGAGGTTCTTGTAAACAGAGTAGCCCTAAACTGTGGTGTGCTTGTGTCTTGTTGATTTTTAGACTTCCCTAGATATACTCCCATGATTGGAAGTGTCCTATGCTCTGTAGCTCTGTTTTCTAGATGATTTAGGAACCACCATACACTTCTCCAGAGTGGCTCTCGGCAGTTCACACACTGCCCATCAGCGTATAAAGGCTCCCTGTTCTCCATGGCCTGTCCTGCATTTCTGGTTTTTACAAATTTTTAGGATGGCCCTTTTGACCAGTGGGAAATGAGACTTCTTTGTTGTGCACATTTGCATTGCTTGCTTGCTTCGTTGCCCATAAAGTGCGTATGTGTTTTTTCCTGGTTATAATCAGGAAAAAACGCATACGCCCTTTTGGGCCAACTGCATCATTGTCGAAATTCTGCCGCTTTTCATGTGCTTTAAAGACGAGTCCAATCTATCTCTTGAAATCTGTTTCTTGCAATTCTGTCTTGCATTCAGATCCTCTTCTTTGCCTTACCTCAACATATTTTTGGACGTTAGTTTTCATTTATAACTCTGCAGGTTTGTGAATTGCAGTGACCCTGAGCTCCATTTCTTAAGTTGCTCTTTTGTGAGCTGGGCTCAAACCCACAGAATTGCTTCAGGACCTATTTTGGCTCCGGCGAGGTGGGCTGAGCCTTTTTTCAATTCTTATTCTTAATGGGAAATTAGAGTGATATGTGCCCATCCAAACCCCTACAACTATTCTCTCATTGGTTCCCCCTCTTCCCGTTCATCCTCCTCACAATTTGCAAAATGTGTGAAACAGAAGTTTAAATGTGCTGATTCTCCAAGTGGAGAGATTCTAAGTAACGTGGCCAGAATGGTGAACAGGAGCACCAGGAGAGGATAAATGAGCTGCATTTTAGACACATCTCCCGATCACATGGTGTACAGTCCTCTGGGTTTTCCATGCATGTTTTAGCTGTAGGAAGATCCCTTGAACCTGCAGATTTGGGACCCATTGAATGGGTACCAGGTAGTATTACTTTAAAGGGTGTGCATTTCCTCACCCAACCTCACATTTCTCTTAGTGCAAACAGTTTCCAGCCTTATGTCTCATCCTGCTGTGGGTCTAGATGTGTTCAATCCATGTTGCATCACCGTCCCTGAGGAAAAGTTGTAAGAGGTTTTCTCTGTCTCTCTGTCATTTATTTTTTTCAATTTATTACTATATTGGTTACAGCTGATTTTCAAAGCTCTGTTTCTTGCTGCTGTACATCCACTTGATTCACGTACAAGAGACATCAGTAAATTCTTTTTCAGATTCTTACCAGTCATATATATTCTTTTCCGGTGACTTGAGTGTGCTGAGTGCAGTTCTTTTAGCTACCGTGTGGGCCTTGTTGATTATCAGTTTGGTATTTGGAATGGTATCTTTGCTAATTTCAACCTCCTGGATGATGCCTCACCCCTCCCCACCTTTCCCGTTTAGCAGCCTTATGCGTGTTTTCTACATATTTGACTATGTTTTTGTTTCGTAATTTATTTCATGTGTAGCCATTTTGGATTCCACCTTTAAGTGATATCTTATGATATGTGTCTTTTCTTTTTGAATTATGTCACTTAGAAAGATCATACGTAACTCCTCCGGAGTTGTTACAACTGGCCATAGTTCATTGATTTCCAGGCTGAATAATATTCCACTCTACCTAAGTACCACATCTCTATCCATTTTTTCCCTCCAGAGACATTTAAGTTATATCCTAGTCGAGGATCTTTTAAACAGAGAGGGGGTAAACTTTGGGGTGCCTGTGTCCTCTCAATTTTTGTTTTTCCCAAGATATACGCCCATGAGTGCAATTGCCCTATGCTCTGTAGCTCATTTTTTAGATGCTTTAGTAAACACAATACACTTCTCCAGAATGGCCGTTGGCAATATACATTTCCACTATAAGTCTCACAGGGCTCCCTCTTCTCCTTGCCCTGTCCTGCATTTCTGTTGTTTACGCTTTATGAGGATGGCTCTTCTGACTGATGCGAAGTGATATCTTTTGTAGTATTGACTTCCAGTGCCCACCTGTTTGCTTGGCTAAAAAAGTGTATGCCCTTTTCTTGAATATATACAGAAAAAAACGCATACACCCTTTTTGGCCAACTGCAATGTTGGCAATGTTCAGCTCCTTTTCTTGTGCTTAATGGCGAGTCCTTTCTACCTCCTCAGATCCCTTTCCTGCCATTCTCCCTTGCTTACAAGTCCTTTTCTCTGACTTTCCTCAAGACATTTTTCAGTGATGGATATTTTCAACTCTGCAGTTTCATGAATTTTACTGCCCCTGAGTTCCATTGTTCAACTTGCGTTTATGGGAACTGGCCACAAAGCAGCGGGATTTCCTCAAGCCCTATACTGTTTCCATGGGCAACCCTAGCCTTTGGTCAATTCGTCTTCCTGATTGGAAATTAGAGTGACATGTGCCTGTCTGAACACCTAGGACTTGTCTCTCATTGTTCCTCATCCTTCCGCTTCATCCTCTGGACAAATTCCAAACTGTACGCAACAGGATGTTGACAGTGCTGACATCTCCAAGTGGGGAGACTGTTAGTAAAGACGCTGGAGGGGTGAACCCGAGCACCAGGAGATGAGGAGATGAGATGCCTTTTCCAAACTCTTCCCAATCAGACGGTATACCATCCTCTCTGTGTGACAGACATGTTTTAGCAGTAGGAAGAGTCCCATTCATGTAAGGAGAACACCAGGGCTTTTTCAAAATCAGTGTCTGCCCAAAACCCAAACTGGGGAATTTTTTAAGCTATGGCTACACATATGTTCATTAAGGGCCTTGGGAAGTAGGCAGAGTCCAAACTTTAGACGATTGAAGTCTTCAGGGTCAGAAGCACTCACCACCAGCTTCCCTTAGGTTACACTTTAACTGTCATTGATAGATGATGTCAATAAAAATATCTATTCTTTTCCAGATTATTTCCCCTTATAGGTTATTGCAAAATGTTGAGTGTAGTTCCCTGTGCTATACAGTAGTTCCTTGTTGATGATCTATTTTATACATAGCAGTGTGTATGTGTTAATCCCAAACTGTTAATTTATCCCTCCTCCCACCTTTCCCCTTTGGTAATAATAAATTATAAGATTTTATACTTCTCAGAAATGGGGGAGCTGAAAGAGAGGTATAATTTTCAATGGAAAAGCATTTAAAACAAGATTGAAGCTTTAACCAAGATTATTAGATGTACATCCTTGGAAAGAAATCACTTCGTTTCTCTAATATTGACCTGACAAATAAGACAGACCTTTTCACTGAACTTGCTTATAATAAAGTGATGGAAATATCAAATGGAAGTGTTAGAAACATCTTATTTTACCCGAGCCTTATACACTGTTCTATGTTAACTACAGTTTGGCTCACACATCTGTTCATTGAGGTTACAATAGTCTCAATTTCTGTTACTGATCCTCCAGAGTGGACCCCAACAAGTGTCCCCCTGCCCAGTGTCATTGGGGCCAACAGATCGAGACTGAGTTTGGTTCACAAGCAAAGGAAACTTTATATTTTGATCAGAGAATGGAGAGGTGAGAGCATGCACTACCCCGTGGGCTGTGGGCTGGGCTGTTGTGTAGAGATCCTGTCAGAGTCAGTGGGAGGGAGGGGGCGGAGCTCTCGAGGGCCGGGTTGGCTGCAGCTCAGGCTCTATATCGCGGAGTCTGCACTGGGCCCCAGGAGCTGAGGTGTCGTCCCAGCCATTCTGCACTAGGAAATCTGGTCTGAAGTGCCGGGTGTGGAACCTCTGCATGCGGGACCCTAGGAGCACATGAAATTAGACAAAGCACAAAGGATAAAAAAGGTTAGACTTGACTTTATTGCCCAGATTCTATTTTTATCTCCCAGGGATTTTTAATGGGCTTTGCTGGGGACAAACCCCTCCTCTGCCTTTTGTCCCGTTCCTCATTCTTGGAGTGCTGAGGGTGCAGACCCTTCTTCTGTAACTGCTGAGTGCTGAGTTGGGAGCCCTCATACCCGGGGGCGAGGGTCAGAGCTTCTCCCCAGCAGCCTCCAGGTGACGTTGATTGTCCCCAGGCCCCCTGCCTCCCTGCTCGTCCACCTGAGCACCAGCATTGGAAGTGTTATAGATTCTAATGACCTTTAAGGGTCCAGGAAAGAGATGTGCAGAGACGCTGTGGGAACCTGTTTCACCCCGCCCCACATTTTTTCGGCCACCTTAGGCTGACCGTTTCTGCCAGCCTAGATGCTCTGACCAGTAGTCTGCGCTTTCTTCAATTAGGTCCCTGAATTAATGTACAAACAGCACCAGGTGTCAGAGCCCTGCCCGCTCAAATCCCAGACAGTCCAGGGTCAGTGGTGATCAAGGACCATGATGGCCACTGAGTCAACAGCCTTTTGAAGTAAACAGGAGTCCAGCCAGTCTCATTGGCCACCATCATCACGGTGTCTGTAGGCTTTTCTATGGTGACAGTGTGATATACGGTTCCCCCGCCAAGATTATTAGCTCCCCTCTGGGTGCAGTATGTCCTGCAAGCAGTAGTCTACTCTTTTGGGACACACTCTTGTTGTTTTATGAGAGAAACTCCAGGTCAAGTGATGTTCACACGAGTCGTCATGGTGCCCTGTTGCCCCCGGTTATCTCTCTGGATGTTGGAGTTGGAAGGCCTCCTCACTCGAGGTTGGTGTGCCCACAGAGCGAACCCTGCAACTTCAGGGCATGGTTGGTGGTTAGGATCACCACGTGGGGTCCTTTTCCCTTAGGAGGGAGGTGGCCTTTGGGGCTGCTGATTTCCAGGTTTTTAGATACCGCCAGTATCTTGGCCAGATGTGGCAGTGGGCCAAGCCCCTTGGTGCCCGTAGTTTATCCTACCTGGATGGCATTCTTGCATTGTTCCATTTCAAGTGGTCCCAGTTTTTGCACTAATTCTCCAATGGCGATTCACCTTTCACCGGGAATGTAAAGGTCAAAGGGTTTAGCTAAATTAGGGAGTTCCAGGGCAAGGGTCTGAATTGACTGCTCTTTCCATTCTTGAAAGGCCACTTCTGGATTCTATTCAAAAGGATCATCATCTTTTCCTTTCAGTGTTTCATATAGAGGCCCAGCTAGTAGACTGTAGTTAGGGATCCAGAAGCAGCAAACCCTGGCCTCCCCAGGAACCCCTAAGCTGTCTTCTAGTTTTAGAAAGGGGTAAGGCTGAAAATGGTTTCTTCCCTTTCCTGGGATGGGCTTCTCCGACCTTCTGTGAGAACGAAGCCCAGGCAGGTCACTGCAGTCTGTGATATTTGAGCTTTTTCTTGGACAACTTCTATCCTTTATTGGCTTGGTAGTTCAGAGGCCTCCTTAGTAGGGCTGGCGATCAGAATGTCGTCTGCGTACTGAAGGAGGGTTTCCTTTCCCAGAGGTAGAACTTTTAGGTCTTTAGCTAAGCTTTCCCCAAAGATGGTGTGGGAATTTTTGCACCCTTGGGGCAAGACGGCCCGGAAGTATTGTTTTAGTTGTATGTTGAGTCCTGCCACTCACAAGCCAAAATTTCTTGTGACTCTGGGACTAATGGAATACAAAAGAAGGCATCATTGAAGACTAATACAGAATACCATGTCCTGGTGGTTGGTAGAATGACCAGCAGGGTGTAGGAATTAGGAGCAGCTGGAGGTATATCCTCGGTGGCTTCACTGACTGTCCTGACATCCTTTACCAGGTCCCCAGCAGCCCATGGGGCTCTCGTGGTCAGACCAATCCCAGAATATGGAGCTCACCTGGGCAGGTACCCCACCCCCACCCCAGCCCACGGGGCTCTCATGGTCAGGCCCCTCCCAGGATACAGACCTACCCTTGCAGGTACCGTGGCAGGGCTGGGCACACAGGAACCGTGCACATAGCCCTCATTGCAGAGCACCCCCAGCTCACCTGTCGCTCAGAGCTGACACAGAGCACCTCAGAGCAGGACTTGAACTAACAAACAGCAGCTGCGACAGGTCTGTGACCCTGGGCATCACTCTGTGCGGCCTCCCTCCACCTGGTCTTCCAGAGACTTCCACTGCACCCGGGGCACCAGGCCTCTGTCTCCAACCACCACCCACCCCTCCTCTCCCTGACTCCAGGGTTCCTCTCATTAGGAGAGGGTTTTCTTGAAGTTGTCTCCCACTCATGGGCCAGATAAAATCATTAGAAAACAAGCCAAAGCTGCAGCCCCTTGTCTATCCTCACTCTCAGAGCCCACACCTGTTCCTTGGACCTGGCCGGTTCAGCAAGTTCCATTTTCTGCAACTGTGAGCCCCTGAGGGGTGATGATTGGCTGACCTGGGCAGCCTTACCGTGCCGGCCAGCCCTCCCCAGGTGTGCCTGGGTTGAGATCAATATAAATACCACTCCAGGCAGCAAGAGCCCCTGCAGCCGTTCCTGATGCCATTTTCTCTGCCCTGTCAGCAGTCTCGGGGCTGGGCTGGTGGGAGGGAGTGAGAGGCCACGGCTTTGTGGGTGGCCCAGTGTGAGTGGGGCTCTGCTGGACTTTCTGCAGCAGTAGCCAGGCTGCCACCTGCTAAAGAAGAGGATGTGTCACCTATACCTGCTGCTGGAATTTCTCCCTGGGCAGAGGTGAGGAAGGAAAAAAGCAGTGGGGGCAGGGACAGGACGGGTATCTCAGGCAGGGAAATGGAAATCTTCCAGAAGAGCACCCAGGGCCAGGACCATCCTGGCTGGCCTGCAGGCACCAAGTCGGCCGGCATGCTGTCACTCGTGTGGCTCTATGGCCCTTCCTCTAGGCTTTCAAGTCCTTGTATAAATTCAGGTGTTTTACCTGGGATGGGTAGGAATAGTTCAGCAGCAACTGGCCTGGGGCTCAGCTCACGTTTACTCACAGATGCCTCAGCACGGTGCCCCAGCTTTGCAATGAGGACGCTTGTTGCGTGGGGGCTGCTGGCTGAATGGGAGACGATTCCCCACCACTGACCAACTTCAGAATTGTTTACAACTGGAGCAAGTGCCCTGATACGGTTTTCCTCTGTGGAACTGGTGGGTTCTGTGTTTTTTTTCTCTTTTTCGTTTTTGGTTCAAGGTAGATTTTATTCCTCTTTTTTGTATTTACAGATATAAGCATGGAAATAATTTATTCATATAAATACATGTATGTGAAGGGAATAATTGTTTTTTCTGTTTTTTTTTTAATTTTATTTCTTTTTAATTTTGAATTTTATTTTATATTTTTATACAGCAGGTTCTTATTGGTTATCTATTTTATACATATAAATGTATACATGCCAATCCCAGTCTCTCAACTCCTCCCACCACCAACCTCCAACAGCTTTCCCCGCTTGTTGTCCATACGTTTGTTGTCTACATCTGTTGCTCTATTTATGCCTTGCAAAATGGTTAACCTGTACAGTTTTTCTAGGTTCCACATATATGCATGAATATACAAGATTTGTTTTTCTCTTTCTGACTTACTTCACTCTGTATGACACTCTCTAGATCCATCGACGTCTCTACAAATGACCCAATTTCATTCCTTTTCATGGCTTAGTAATATTCCGTTTTATATATGTACCACAGCTTTATGCATTCGTCTGTCTGTGGGCATTTAGGTTGCTTCCATTACCTCGATATTGTAAAGAGTGAGGCAATGAACATTGCGGTGAATGTCTCTTTTTGATTTATGGTTTTGTCTGGGTATATGTCCAGAACTGGGATTGCTGTATCATATGGTAATTCTACTGTTAGTTTCTTAAGAAACTCCATATTGTTCTCCATAGTGACTGTATCAATTTATATTCCCAACAATAGTGGAAGAGGGTTCCATTTCTCCACACCCTTTCCAGCATTTTTTGTTTCTAGATTTTCTGATGATGCCCATTCTACCAGGTGTGAGGTGATATCTCATTGTTGAGTCCATTTCCTTGAGCAAGGGGTAGGTCTTGTCTATTACATATTTAGCTTATGGAACGGTATCTGTGCTAATTTCAAACACAGGTTTTATGCAGCACCCCAACTAACCTTCCCCCTTAAGCAAGCATAAGTTGGTTTTCTAAACATGAGACCCTGTTCTGTTTTGTTATTCAGTTCATGTGTAGCCAAGTTCGCATTCCATGTATTAGTGGTACCTTATGATGTTTATTTTTCTGTGTGACTTTTTTCACTTAGAATCACCGTGCCTCAATCAACTCATTATGCTGGTACGGGCCTGGTGACATAGTTTTCATTGCTGAGAGGTATTCTGTTGTACGTAAGTACTGCAACTTCTTTATCCATTATTTGCTCTCTGGCATATTTAACTTGTGCTGCAGAAGAGGTTCCTGTAAACAGAGCCGTACCAAATTTTTGGGTGGCTGTGTCTTTTTGATTTTAATTTCCCTAAGCTATAGGACCATAAGTGGAAGTGCCCTAGGCTCTGTTGCTTTGTTTTTTAGATGTTTCAGGAAACACCATACACTTCTCCCCAGTGGCTGTTGGCAATTTACATCCCGCCCATCAGCATAACAAGGCTCCCTGTTCTCCATGGCCTCTCCTGCCTTTCTGGATTTTACACTTTTTTCAGATGGCCCTTTTGACCGGGGAGAAGTGAGACTTCATTGTAGTGCAGATTTCCTCTGCAAGCTTGCTTGGTTGGCCAAAAAGGGTGTATGCGTTTTTTCCTGAATATATTCAGGAAAAAACGCATACGCCCTTTTTGGCCAAGTGCATCATTGTGGACGTTCTGCCTCTTTTCCTATGCTTTAAATGCAATTCCTGTCTACCTCCTGAAATCGGTTTCCTGCAATTCTGCCCTGCTTTCAAGTCCTCTTGGCAGCCTTACTTCAGTATATTTTTGGACGATAGCTGTCATTTATGACTCTGCAGGTTTGTGAATTACAGTGCCCCTGAGCTCCTTTTTTCAACTCGCTTTCTTGTGAGCTGGCCGCAACACCGCAGGATTGCTTCAGGCCCTAATCTTGTTCCGGCACGGCACGCTGAGCCTTTGGTTAATTCCTCTTCCTGGTGGGAAATGAGAGTTAAATTTGCCCGTCCAGACACCTCCAGCTAGTCTCTCATTGGTTCTCCCTATTCCTGTTCATCTTCCGCAGAAATTGCAAACTGGGCCAAACAGGAGGTTAAAGGCACTGACTCTCCAAGTCGGGAGAGTGTTAGTAAAGCGTCTGGAATGTTGCAACCGAGTACCAGGGGACGAAAACTGAGACATATTTGAACACGACTCCCGATCACATGGTTGATCATACTCTGGGATCCACATGCATGTTTTCGCTGAAGGAAGAATCCCTTAAACCTGGAGAGTTGAGACCCGTGGAATGGGTACCATGCAATATGACTTCAAAGGGTCTTCATTTGCTCACCGAACCTCCCCAATCCTATCACTGCTGCGTTTATGCCCCTGTACACACGCTTGATTCTCTTTTGGAGACATAGCGATCCATAGGTTTTAAGATACTTACTAGTCAGGTACATTCGTAGGCGTTTAATATGGGGTGTTGAGTCCATTTCGTTGAGCAAGGAGTAGCTCTTGTCTATTTCATATTTGGCTTAAGGAACTTTATCTGTGCTCATTTCAATCTCTGGTTTTATGCAGCACCCCAACTCACCTTTCCCCTTAAGCAAGCATAAGTTGGTTTTCTAAATTTGAGACCCTGTTCTGTTTTGTAATCCAGTTCCTGTGTAGCCAAGTTTACATTCCGTGTATTAGTGATATCTTATGATGTTTCTTTTCCTGTGTGACTTATTTCAGTTAGAATCATCATACCTGAATCCACTCATTATGCTGCTACGGGCCTGATGACATAGATTTCATTGCTGAGTGATATTGCATTGTATGTAAGTACCACAACTTCTTTATCCATTTTTCACTTTCTGCGATATTGAACTAGTCCCATAAACGAGTTTCTTGTAAACAGAGCCGTCCCAAACTTAGGGGTGGCTGTGTCTTTTTGATTTTAATTTCCCTAATCTATAGGGCCATAAGTGGAAGTGCCCTAGGCTCTGTTGCTTTGTTTTTTAGATGTTTCATGAAACACCATACACTTCTCCCAAGTGGCTGTTGGCAATATACATCCCGCCCATCAGCATAACAAGGCTCCCAGTTCTCCATGGCCTGTCCTGCCTGTCTGGATTTTACACTTTTTTCAGATGGCCCTTTTGACCGGGGGCAAGTGAGACTTCATTGTAGTGCAGATTTCCTTTGCAGGCTTGCTTGGGTGGCCAAAAAGGGCGTATGCGTTTTTTCCTGAATATATTCAGGAAAAAACGCATACGCCATTTTTGGCCAAGTGCATCATTGTCGACGTTTTGCCTCTTTTCCTCTGCTTTAAATGCAATTCCAGTGTACCTCCTGAAATTGGTTTCCTGCAATTCTGCCCCGCTTTCAAGTCCTCTTGGCAGCCTTACTTCAGTATATTTTTGGACGATAGCTGTCATTTATAACTCTGCAGGTTTGTGAATTACAGTGCCCCTGAGCTCCTTTCTTCAACTCGCTTTCTTGTGAGCTGGCCGCAACACCGCAGGATTGCTTCAGGCCCTAATCTGGTTCCGGCACGGCATGCTGAGCCTTTGGTTAATTCCTCTTCCTGGTGGGAAATGAGAGTTAAATTTGCCCGTCCAGACACCTCCAGCTAGTCTCTCATTGGTTCTCCCTATTCCTGTTCATCTTCCGCGGAAATTGCAAACTGGGCCAAACAGGAGGTTAAAGGCACTGACTCTCCAAGTCGGGAGAGTATTAGTAAAGCGTCTGGAATGTTGAACCCGATTACCAGGGGACCAGAACTGAGACATATTGGAACACGTCTCCCGATCACATGGTTGATCATACTCTGGGTTCCACATGCATGATTTAGCTGAAGGAAGAATCCCTTAAACATGGAGAGTTGAGACCTGTGGAATGTGTACCATGTAATATGACTTCAAAGGGTCTTCATTTGCTCACCGAACCTCCCCAATCCTATCACTGCTGCGTTTATGCCCCTGTACACACGCTTGATTCTCTTTCGGAGACATAGCAATCCATAGCTTTTAAGATATTACTAGTCAGGTACATTCGTAGGCGTTTAATATGGGGTGTTGAGTCCATTTCGTTGAGCAAGGAGTAGCTCTTGTCTATTCCATATTTGGCTTAAGGAACTTTATCTGTGCTCATTTCAGTCTGGTTTTATGCAGCACCCCAACTCACCTTTCCCCTTAAGCAAGCATAAGTTGGTTTTCTAAATTTGAGACCCTGTTCTGTTTTGTAATCCAGTTCCTGTGTAGCCAAGTTTACATTCCGTGTATTAGTGATATCTTATGATGTTTCTTTTTCTGTGTGACTTATTTCAGTTAGAATCATCTACCTGAATCCAGTCATTATGCTGCTACGGGCCTGATGACATAGATTTCATTGCTGAGTGATATTGCATTGTATATAAGTACCACAACTTCTTTATCCATTTTTCGCTTTCTGCGATATTGAACTTGTACCGTAAACGAGGTTCTTGTAAACAGAGCCGTCCCAAACTTTGGGGTGGCTGTGTCTTTTTGATTTTAATTTCCCTAATCTATAGGGCCATAAGTGGAAGTGCCCTAGGCTCTGTTGCTTTGTTTTTTAGATGTTTCAGGAAACACCATACACTTCTCCCAAGTGGCTGTTGGCAATATACATCCCGCCCATCAGCATAACAAGGCTCCCAGTTCTCCATGGCCTGTCCTGCCTGTCTGGATTTTACACTTTTTTCAGATGGCCCTTTTGACCGGGGGCAAGTGAGACTTCATTGTAGTGCAGATTTCCTTTGCAGGCTTGCTTGGGTGGCCAAAAAGGGCGTATGCGTTTTTTCCTGAATATATTCAGGAAAAAACGCATACGCCATTTTTGGCCAAGTGCATCATTG
Source organism: Orcinus orca (assembly GCF_937001465.1). NCBI lineage: Eukaryota > Metazoa > Chordata > Mammalia > Artiodactyla > Delphinidae > Orcinus > Orcinus orca. The sequence continues at coordinate 726,197 of NW_026044059.1, read as the reverse complement.
TCGACGTTTTGCCTCTTTTCCTCTGCTTTAAATGCAATTCCAGTGTACCTCCTGAAATTGGTTTCCTGCAATTCTGCCCCGCTTTCAAGTCCTCTTGGCAGCCTTACTTCAGTATATTTTTGGACGATAGCTGTCATTTATAACTCTGCAGGTTTGTGAATTACAGTGCCCCTGAGCTCCTTTCTTCAACTCGCTTTCTTGTGAGCTGGCCGCAACACCGCAGGATTGCTTCAGGCCCTAATCTGGTTCCGGCACGGCATGCTGAGCCTTTGGTTAATTCCTCTTCCTGGTGGGAAATGAGAGTTAAATTTGCCCGTCCAGACACCTCCAGCTAGTCTCTCATTGGTTCTCCCTATTCCTGTTCATCTTCCGCGGAAATTGCAAACTGGGCCAAACAGGAGGTTAAAGGCACTGACTCTCCAAGTCGGGAGAGTATTAGTAAAGCGTCTGGAATGTTGAACCCGATTACCAGGGGACCAGAACTGAGACATATTGGAACACGTCTCCCGATCACATGGTTGATCATACTCTGGGTTCCACATGCATGATTTAGCTGAAGGAAGAATCCCTTAAACATGGAGAGTTGAGACCTGTGGAATGTGTACCATGTAATATGACTTCAAAGGGTCTTCATTTGCTCACCGAACCTCCCCAATCCTATCACTGCTGCGTTTATGCCCCTGTACACACGCTTGATTCTCTTTCGGAGACATAGCAATCCATAGCTTTTAAGATATTACTAGTCAGGTACATTCGTAGGCGTTTAATATGGGGTGTTGAGTCCATTTCGTTGAGCAAGGAGTAGCTCTTGTCTATTCCATATTTGGCTTAAGGAACTTTATCTGTGCTCATTTCAGTCTGGTTTTATGCAGCACCCCAACTCACCTTTCCCCTTAAGCAAGCATAAGTTGGTTTTCTAAATTTGAGACCCTGTTCTGTTTTGTAATCCAGTTCCTGTGTAGCCAAGTTTACATTCCGTGTATTAGTGATATCTTATGATGTTTCTTTTTCTGTGTGACTTATTTCAGTTAGAATCATCTACCTGAATCCAGTCATTATGCTGCTACGGGCCTGATGACATAGATTTCATTGCTGAGTGATATTGCATTGTATATAAGTACCACAACTTCTTTATCCATTTTTCGCTTTCTGCGATATTGAACTTGTACCGTAAACGAGGTTCTTGTAAACAGAGCCGTCCCAAACTTTGGGGTGGCTGTGTCTTTTTGATTTTAATTTCCCTAAGCTATAGGACCATAAGTGGAAGTGCCCTAGGCTCTGTTGCTTTGTTTTTTAGATGTTTCAGGAAACACCATACACTTCTCCCCAGTGGCTGTTGGCAATTTACATCCCGCCCATCAGCATAACAAGGCTCCCAGTTCTCCATGGCCTGTCCTGCCTTTCTGGATTTTACACTTTTTTCAGATGGCCCTTTTTACCGGGGGAACGTGAGACTTCATTGTAGTGCAGATTTCCTTTGCAAGCTTGCTTGGTTGGCCAAAAAGTGCGTATGCGTTTTTTCCTGAATATATTCAGGAAAAAACGCATACCCCCTTTTTGGCCAAGTGCATCATTGACGACGTTCTGCCTCTTTTCCTATGCTTTAAATGCAATTCCAGTCTACCTCCTGAAATTGGTTTCCTGCAATTCTGCCCCGCTTTCAAGTCCTCTTGGCAGCCTTACTTCAGTATATTTTTGGACGATAGCTGTCATTTATAACTCTGCAGGTTTGTGAATTACAGTGCCCCTGAGCGCCTTTCTTCAACCCGCTTTCTTGTGAGCTGGCCGCAACACCGCAGGATTGCTTCAGGCCCTAATCTGGTTCCGGCACGGCACGCTGAGCCTTTGGTTAATTCCTCTTCCTGGTGGGAAATGAGAGTTAAATTTGCCCGTCCAGACACGTCCAGCTAGTCTCTCATTGGTTCTCCCTATTCCTGTTCATCTTCCGCGGAAATTGCAAACTGGGCCAAACAGGAGGTTAAAGGCACTGACTCTCCAAGTCGGGAGAGTATTAGTAAAGCGTCTGGAATGTTGAACCCGATTACTAGGGGACGAGAACTGAGACATATTGGAACACGTCTCCCGATCACATGGTTGATCATACTCTGGGTTCCACATGCATGATTTAGCTGAAGGAAGAATCCCTTAAACATGGAGAGTTGAGACCTGTGGAATGGGTACCATGTAATATGACTTCAAAGGGTCTTCATTTGCTCACCGAACCTCCCCAATCCTATCACTGCTGCGTTTCTGCCCCTGTACACACGCTTGATTCTCTTTCGGAGACATAGCAATCCATAGCTTTTAAGATATTACTAGTCAGGTACATTCGTAGGCGTTTAATACGGGGTGTTGAGTCCATTTCGTTGAGCAAGGAGTAGCTCTTGTCTATTCCATATTTGGCTTAAGGAACTTTATCTGTGCTCATTTCAGTCTGGTTTTATGCAGCACCCCAACTCACCTTTCCCCTTAAGCAAGCATAAGTTGGTTTTCTAAATTTGAGACCCTGTTCTGTTTTGTAATCCAGTTCCTGTGTAGCCAAGTTTACATTCCGTGTATTAGTGATATCTTATGATGTTTCTTTTTCTGTGTGACTTATTTCAGTTAGAATCATCTACCTGAATCCAGTCATTATGCTGCTACGGGCCTGATGACATAGATTTCATTGCTGAGTGATATTGCATTGTATATAAGTACCACAACTTCTTTATCCATTTTTCGCTTTCTGCGATATTGAACTTGTACCGTAAACGAGGTTCTTGTAAACAGAGCCGTCCCAAACTTTGGGGTGGCTGTGTCTTTTTGATTTTAATTTCCCTAAGCTATAGGACCATAAGTGGAAGTGCCCTAGGCTCTGTTGCTTTGTTTTTTAGATGTTTCAGGAAACACCATACACTTCTCCCGAGTGGCTGTTGGCAATTTACATCCCGCCCATCAGCATAACAAGGCTCCCAGTTCTCCATGGCCTGTCCTGCCTTTCTGGATTTTACACTTTTTTCAGATGGCCCTTTTTACCGGGGGAACGTGAGACTTCATTGTAGTGCAGATTTCCTTTGCAAGCTTGCTTGGTTGGCCAAAAAGTGCGTATGCGTTTTTTCCTGAATATATTCAGGAAAAAACGCATACCCCCTTTTTGGCCAAGTGCATCATTGACGACGTTCTGCCTCTTTTCCTATGCTTTAAATGCAATTCCAGTCTACCTCCTGAAATTGGTTTCCTGCAATTCTGCCCCGCTTTCAAGTCCTCTTGGCAGCCTTACTTCAGTATATTTTTGGACGATAGCTGTCATTTATAACTCTGCAGGTTTGTGAATTACAGTGCCCCTGAGCGCCTTTCTTCAACCCGCTTTCTTGTGAGCTGGCCGCAACACCGCAGGATTGCTTCAGGCCCTAATCTGGTTCCGGCACGGCACGCTGAGCCTTTGGTTAATTCCTCTTCCTGGTGGGAAATGAGAGTTAAATTTGCCCGTCCAGACACCTCCAGCTAGTCTCTCATTGGTTCTCCCTATTCCTGTTCATCTTCCGCAGAAATTGCAAACTGGGCCAAACAGGAGGTTAAAGGCACTGACTCTCCAAGTCGGGAGAGTGTTAGTAAAGCGTCTGGAATGTTGCACCCGAGTACCAGGGGACGAAAACTGAGACATATTTGAACACGACTCCCGATCACACGGTTGATCATACTCTGGGTTCCACATGCATGATTTAGCTGAAGGAAGAATCCCTTAAACCTGGAGAGTTGAGACCCGTGGAATGGGTACCATGCAATATGACTTCAAAGGGTCTTCATTTGCTCACCGAACCTCTCCAATCCTATCACTGCTGCGTTTATGACCCTGTACACACGCTTGCTTCTCTTTTGGAGACATAGCGATCCATAGGTTTTAAGATACTTACTAGTCAGGTACATTCTTAGGCGTTTAATATGGAGTGTTGAGTCCCTTTCGTTGAGCAAGGAGTAGCTCTTGTCTATTTCATATTTGGCTTAAGGAACTTTATCTGTGCTCATTTCAATCTCTGGTTTTATGCAGCACCCCAACTCACCTTTCCCCTTAAGCAAGCATAAGTTGGTTTTCTAAATTTGAGACCCTCTTCTGTTTTGTAATCCAGTTCCTGTGTAGCCAAGTTTACATTCCGTGTATTAGTGATATCTTCTGATGTTTCTTTTCCTGTGTGACTTATTTCAGTTAGAATCATCATACCTGAATCCACTCATTATGCTGCTACGGGCCTGATGACTTAGATTTCATTGCTGAGTGATATTGCATTGTACGTAAGTACCACAACTTCTTTATCCATTTTTCACTTTCTGCGATATTGAACTAGTCCCATAAACGAGTTTCTTGTAAACAGAGCCGTCCCAAACTTAGGGGTGGCTGTGTCTTTTTGATTTTAATTTCCCTAATCTATAGGGCCATAAGTGGAAGTGCCCTAGGCTCTGTTGCTTTGTTTTTTAGATGTTTCACGAAACACCATACACTTCTCCCAAGTGGCTGTTGGCAATATACATCCCGCCCATCAGCATAACAAGGATCCCAGTTCTCCATGGCCTGTCCTGCCTTTCTGGATTTTACACTTTTTTCAGATGGCCCTTTTGACCGGGGGGAAGTGAGACTTCATTGTAGTGCAGATTTCCTTTGCAAGCTTGCTTGGTTGGCCAAAAAGGGCGTATGCGTTTTTTCCTGAATATATTCAGGAAAAAACGCATACGCCCTTTTTGGCCAAGTGCATCATTGTGGACGTTCTGCCTCTTTTCCTATGCTTTAAATGCAATTCCAGTCTACCTCCTGAAATCGGTTTCCTGCAATTGTGCCTTGCTTTCAATGCCTCTTCATAGCCTTATCTCAATATATTTTTTGAAAATAGTTGGCCTTTATAACTCTGCAGGTTTTTGAATTGCAGTGGCCCTTAGCTCCATTTTTCAGCTCTTATTTTTGTGATCTTGCCTCATAACCACAGGATTCCTTCAGGCCCTATTCTTCTTCTGGGGCACCTTGCTGTGCCTTTGGTTTATTCTTCTTACTAATGTGAAATTAGAGTGACATGTGCCCATTGAAACTGCTATAGCTAGTTTCTCACTGGTTCCCCCTATTTCCATTCATCCTCCGCACTAACTGCAGACTGTGCGATACCAGAACTTAAAGGCATTGACTCTCCATGTGGGGATATTGTTAGTAAAGCGGCCGGAATGTCGATCCGGAGCCCCAGGAGAGGAAAAATGAGGTGCGTTTTAGAAACCTTTCCCGATCATATGGTATACCAGTCGCTGGGTTTCCCAAGCATGGTTTAGCTGTAGGAAGATTCCCTTCAACCTGGAGTTTTGGGACCCTTGGAATGAGTAGCATGAAGTATTGCATTAAACTTTTGGCAGTTGCTCACCAAAGCTCACCAATCCTCTCAGCCCCAAGTGTCCAGCCTTATGTGTTATCCAGCTGTGGGTTTATATGTGGTCAATCCAGGTTGCATCACAGCCCCTGAGCAAATTTTGTAAGAATTTTTCTCTCTTTCATTGTTTCTGCGTTTTGTTTTTAAAATTTATTTCTATAATGGGGTTTAGCTCATTTTCACTGCTGTGTTTGTGCCGCTCTGCACACACTTGATTCCCTTATGGAGATATATCAATACATGGGTTTTAAGAGTCTTATTACTCAGATATATTTCTCTGCGGTGTATAGGGTGTGTTGAGGCCAGTTCATTGAGCAAGGTGTAGATCTTGTCTAATATCTATTTGGTTTATTGAACGGTATCTGTGCTAATTTCAAACTCTGGTTTTATGCATCACCCCACCTCTCCTTTCCCCTTAAGCTGACATAAGTGTGTTTTCTAAATGTGAGACACTGTTCTGTTCTGTAATTCATTTCTTGTGCAGCCATATTTACCCTCCCTCTATAAGTGATATCTTATGATATGTTTCTTTTTCTGTTTGACTTATTTCAAGTAGTATTATCGGACCTAAATCCACTCTTTATCCTTCTACTAGCCTTATTACATTGATTTCATGGTGAAGAGATATTCCATTGTACATAAGTACCACATCTTCTTTATCCATTGTTCTCTTTCCTGGGATATTTAAGGTGTACTGAAGTTGAGGTTCTTGTAAACAGAGTAGCCCTAAACTGTGGTGTGCTTGTGTCTTGTTGATTTTTAGACTTCCCTAGATATACTCCCATGATTGGAAGTGTCCTATGCTCTGTAGCTCTGTTTTCTAGATGATTTAGGAACCACCATACACTTCTCCAGAGTGGCTCTCGGCAGTTCACACACTGCCCATCAGCGTATAAAGGCTCCCTGTTCTCCATGGCCTGTCCTGCATTTCTGGTTTTTACAAATTTTTAGGATGGCCCTTTTGACCAGTGGGAAATGAGACTTCTTTGTTGTGCACATTTGCATTGCTTGCTTGCTTCGTTGCCCATAAAGTGCGTATGTGTTTTTTCCTGGTTATAATCAGGAAAAAACGCATACGCCCTTTTGGGCCAACTGCATCATTGTCGAAATTCTGCCGCTTTTCATGTGCTTTAAAGACGAGTCCAATCTATCTCTTGAAATCTGTTTCTTGCAATTCTGTCTTGCATTCAGATCCTCTTCTTTGCCTTACCTCAACATATTTTTGGACGTTAGTTTTCATTTATAACTCTGCAGGTTTGTGAATTGCAGTGACCCTGAGCTCCATTTCTTAAGTTGCTCTTTTGTGAGCTGGGCTCAAACCCACAGAATTGCTTCAGGACCTATTTTGGCTCCGGCGAGGTGGGCTGAGCCTTTTTTCAATTCTTATTCTTAATGGGAAATTAGAGTGATATGTGCCCATCCAAACCCCTACAACTATTCTCTCATTGGTTCCCCCTCTTCCCGTTCATCCTCCTCACAATTTGCAAAATGTGTGAAACAGAAGTTTAAATGTGCTGATTCTCCAAGTGGAGAGATTCTAAGTAACGTGGCCAGAATGGTGAACAGGAGCACCAGGAGAGGATAAATGAGCTGCATTTTAGACACATCTCCCGATCACATGGTGTACAGTCCTCTGGGTTTTCCATGCATGTTTTAGCTGTAGGAAGATCCCTTGAACCTGCAGATTTGGGACCCATTGAATGGGTACCAGGTAGTATTACTTTAAAGGGTGTGCATTTCCTCACCCAACCTCACATTTCTCTTAGTGCAAACAGTTTCCAGCCTTATGTCTCATCCTGCTGTGGGTCTAGATGTGTTCAATCCATGTTGCATCACCGTCCCTGAGGAAAAGTTGTAAGAGGTTTTCTCTGTCTCTCTGTCATTTATTTTTTTCAATTTATTACTATATTGGTTACAGCTGATTTTCAAAGCTCTGTTTCTTGCTGCTGTACATCCACTTGATTCACGTACAAGAGACATCAGTAAATTCTTTTTCAGATTCTTACCAGTCGTATATATTCTTTTCCGGTGACTTGAGTGTGCTGAGTGCAGTTCTTTTAGCTACCGTGTGGGCCTTGTTGATTATCAGTTTGGTATTTGGAATGGTATCTTTGCTAATTTCAACCTCCTGGATGATGCCTCACCCCTCCCCACCTTTCCCGTTTAGCAGCCTTATGCGTGTTTTCTACATATTTGACTATGTTTTTGTTTCGTAATTTATTTCATGTGTAGCCATTTTGGATTCCACCTTTAAGTGATATCTTATGATATGTGTCTTTTCTTTTTGAATTATGTCACTTAGAAAGATCATACGTAACTCCTCCGGAGTTGTTACAACTGGCCATAGTTCATTGATTTCCAGGCTGAATAATATTCCACTCTACCTAAGTACCACATCTCTATCCATTTTTTCCCTCCAGAGACATTTAAGTTATATCCTAGTCGAGGATCTTTTAAACAGAGAGGGGGTAAACTTTGGGGTGCCTGTGTCCTCTCAATTTTTGTTTTTCCCAAGATATACGCCCATGAGTGCAATTGCCCTATGCTCTGTAGCTCATTTTTTAGATGCTTTAGTAAACACAATACACTTCTCCAGAATGGCCGTTGGCAATATACATTTCCACTATAAGTCTCACAGGGCTCCCTCTTCTCCTTGCCCTGTCCTGCATTTCTGTTGTTTACGCTTTATGAGGATGGCTCTTCTGACTGATGCGAAGTGATATCTTTTGTAGTATTGACTTCCAGTGCCCACCTGTTTGCTTGGCTAAAAAAGTGTATGCCCTTTTCTTGAATATATACAGAAAAAAACGCATACACCCTTTTTGGCCAACTGCAATGTTGGCAATGTTCAGCTCCTTTTCTTGTGCTTAATGGCGAGTCCTTTCTACCTCCTCAGATCCCTTTCCTGCCATTCTCCCTTGCTTACAAGTCCTTTTCTCTGACTTTCCTCAAGACATTTTTCAGTGATGGATATTTTCAACTCTGCAGTTTCATGAATTTTACTGCCCCTGAGTTCCATTGTTCAACTTGCGTTTATGGGAACTGGCCACAAAGCAGCGGGATTTCCTCAAGCCCTATACTGTTTCCATGGGCAACCCTAGCCTTTGGTCAATTCGTCTTCCTGATTGGAAATTAGAGTGACATGTGCCTGTCTGAACACCTAGGACTTGTCTCTCATTGTTCCTCATCCTTCCGCTTCATCCTCTGGACAAATTCCAAACTGTACGCAACAGGATGTTGACAGTGCTGACATCTCCAAGTGGGGAGACTGTTAGTAAAGACGCTGGAGGGGTGAACCCGAGCACCAGGAGATGAGGAGATGAGATGCCTTTTCCAAACTCTTCCCAATCAGACGGTATACCATCCTCTCTGTGTGACAGACATGTTTTAGCAGTAGGAAGAGTCCCATTCATGTAAGGAGAACACCAGGGCTTTTTCAAAATCAGTGTCTGCCCAAAACCCAAACTGGGGAATTTTTTAAGCTATGGCTACACATATGTTCATTAAGGGCCTTGGGAAGTAGGCAGAGTCCAAACTTTAGACGATTGAAGTCTTCAGGGTCAGAAGCACTCACCACCAGCTTCCCTTAGGTTACACTTTAACTGTCATTGATAGATGATGTCAATAAAAATATCTATTCTTTTCCAGATTATTTCCCCTTATAGGTTATTGCAAAATGTTGAGTGTAGTTCCCTGTGCTATACAGTAGTTCCTTGTTGATGATCTATTTTATACATAGCAGTGTGTATGTGTTAATCCCAAACTGTTAATTTATCCCTCCTCCCACCTTTCCCCTTTGGTAATAATAAATTATAAGATTTTATACTTCTCAGAAATGGGGGAGCTGAAAGAGAGGTATAATTTTCAATGGAAAAGCATTTAAAACAAGATTGAAGCTTTAACCAAGATTATTAGATGTACATCCTTGGAAAGAAATCACTTCGTTTCTCTAATATTGACCTGACAAATAAGACAGACCTTTTCACTGAACTTGCTTATAATAAAGTGATGGAAATATCAAATGGAAGTGTTAGAAACATCTTATTTTACCCGAGCCTTATACACTGTTCTATGTTAACTACAGTTTGGCTCACACATCTGTTCATTGAGGTTACAATAGTCTCAATTTCTGTTACTGATCCTCCAGAGTGGACCCCAACAAGTGTCCCCCTGCCCAGTGTCATTGGGGCCAACAGATCGAGACTGAGTTTGGTTCACAAGCAAAGGAAACTTTATATTTTGATCAGAGAATGGAGAGGTGAGAGCATGCACTACCCCGTGGGCTGTGGGCTGGGCTGTTGTGTAGAGATCCTGTCAGAGTCAGTGGGAGGGAGGGGGCGGAGCTCTCGAGGGCCGGGTTGGCTGCAGCTCAGGCTCTATATCGCGGAGTCTGCACTGGGCCCCAGGAGCTGAGGTGTCGTCCCAGCCATTCTGCACTAGGAAATCTGGTCTGAAGTGCCGGGTGTGGAACCTCTGCATGCGGGACCCTAGGAGCACATGAAATTAGACAAAGCACAAAGGATAAAAAAGGTTAGACTTGACTTTATTGCCCAGATTCTATTTTTATCTCCCAGGGATTTTTAATGGGCTTTGCTGGGGACAAACCCCTCCTCTGCCTTTTGTCCCGTTCCTCATTCTTGGAGTGCTGAGGGTGCAGACCCTTCTTCTGTAACTGCTGAGTGCTGAGTTGGGAGCCCTCATACCCGGGGGCGAGGGTCAGAGCTTCTCCCCAGCAGCCTCCAGGTGACGTTGATTGTCCCCAGGCCCCCTGCCTCCCTGCTCGTCCACCTGAGCACCAGCATTGGAAGTGTTATAGATTCTAATGACCTTTAAGGGTCCAGGAAAGAGATGTGCAGAGACGCTGTGGGAACCTGTTTCACCCCGCCCCACATTTTTTCGGCCACCTTAGGCTGACCGTTTCTGCCAGCCTAGATGCTCTGACCAGTAGTCTGCGCTTTCTTCAATTAGGTCCCTGAATTAATGTACAAACAGCACCAGGTGTCAGAGCCCTGCCCGCTCAAATCCCAGACAGTCCAGGGTCAGTGGTGATCAAGGACCATGATGGCCACTGAGTCAACAGCCTTTTGAAGTAAACAGGAGTCCAGCCAGTCTCATTGGCCACCATCATCACGGTGTCTGTAGGCTTTTCTATGGTGACAGTGTGATATACGGTTCCCCCGCCAAGATTATTAGCTCCCCTCTGGGTGCAGTATGTCCTGCAAGCAGTAGTCTACTCTTTTGGGACACACTCTTGTTGTTTTATGAGAGAAACTCCAGGTCAAGTGATGTTCACACGAGTCGTCATGGTGCCCTGTTGCCCCCGGTTATCTCTCTGGATGTTGGAGTTGGAAGGCCTCCTCACTCGAGGTTGGTGTGCCCACAGAGCGAACCCTGCAACTTCAGGGCATGGTTGGTGGTTAGGATCACCACGTGGGGTCCTTTTCCCTTAGGAGGGAGGTGGCCTTTGGGGCTGCTGATTTCCAGGTTTTTAGATACCGCCAGTATCTTGGCCAGATGTGGCAGTGGGCCAAGCCCCTTGGTGCCCGTAGTTTATCCTACCTGGATGGCATTCTTGCATTGTTCCATTTCAAGTGGTCCCAGTTTTTGCACTAATTCTCCAATGGCGATTCACCTTTCACCGGGAATGTAAAGGTCAAAGGGTTTAGCTAAATTAGGGAGTTCCAGGGCAAGGGTCTGAATTGACTGCTCTTTCCATTCTTGAAAGGCCACTTCTGGATTCTATTCAAAAGGATCATCATCTTTTCCTTTCAGTGTTTCATATAGAGGCCCAGCTAGTAGACTGTAGTTAGGGATCCAGAAGCAGCAAACCCTGGCCTCCCCAGGAACCCCTAAGCTGTCTTCTAGTTTTAGAAAGGGGTAAGGCTGAAAATGGTTTCTTCCCTTTCCTGGGATGGGCTTCTCCGACCTTCTGTGAGAACGAAGCCCAGGCAGGTCACTGCAGTCTGTGATATTTGAGCTTTTTCTTGGACAACTTCTATCCTTTATTGGCTTGGTAGTTCAGAGGCCTCCTTAGTAGGGCTGGCGATCAGAATGTCGTCTGCGTACTGAAGGAGGGTTTCCTTTCCCAGAGGTAGAACTTTTAGGTCTTTAGCTAAGCTTTCCCCAAAGATGGTGTGGGAATTTTTGCACCCTTGGGGCAAGACGGCCCGGAAGTATTGTTTTAGTTGTATGTTGAGTCCTGCCACTCACAAGCCAAAATTTCTTGTGACTCTGGGACTAATGGAATACAAAAGAAGGCATCATTGAAGACTAATACAGAATACCATGTCCTGGTGGTTGGTAGAATGACCAGCAGGGTGTAGGAATTAGGAGCAGCTGGAGGTATATCCTCGGTGGCTTCACTGACTGTCCTGACATCCTTTACCAGGTCCCCAGCAGCCCATGGGGCTCTCGTGGTCAGACCAATCCCAGAATATGGAGCTCACCTGGGCAGGTACCCCACCCCCACCCCAGCCCACGGGGCTCTCATGGTCAGGCCCCTCCCAGGATACAGACCTACCCTTGCAGGTACCGTGGCAGGGCTGGGCACACAGGAACCGTGCACATAGCCCTCATTGCAGAGCACCCCCAGCTCACCTGTCGCTCAGAGCTGACACAGAGCACCTCAGAGCAGGACTTGAACTAACAAACAGCAGCTGCGACAGGTCTGTGACCCTGGGCATCACTCTGTGCGGCCTCCCTCCACCTGGTCTTCCAGAGACTTCCACTGCACCCGGGGCACCAGGCCTCTGTCTCCAACCACCACCCACCCCTCCTCTCCCTGACTCCAGGGTTCCTCTCATTAGGAGAGGGTTTTCTTGAAGTTGTCTCCCACTCATGGGCCAGATAAAATCATTAGAAAACAAGCCAAAGCTGCAGCCCCTTGTCTATCCTCACTCTCAGAGCCCACACCTGTTCCTTGGACCTGGCCGGTTCAGCAAGTTCCATTTTCTGCAACTGTGAGCCCCTGAGGGGTGATGATTGGCTGACCTGGGCAGCCTTACCGTGCCGGCCAGCCCTCCCCAGGTGTGCCTGGGTTGAGATCAATATAAATACCACTCCAGGCAGCAAGAGCCCCTGCAGCCGTTCCTGATGCCATTTTCTCTGCCCTGTCAGCAGTCTCGGGGCTGGGCTGGTGGGAGGGAGTGAGAGGCCACGGCTTTGTGGGTGGCCCAGTGTGAGTGGGGCTCTGCTGGACTTTCTGCAGCAGTAGCCAGGCTGCCACCTGCTAAAGAAGAGGATGTGCCACCTATACCTGCTGCTGGAATTTCTCCCTGGGCAGAGGTGAGGAAGGAAAAAAGCAGTGGGGGCAGGGACAGGACGGGTATCTCAGGCAGGGAAATGGAAATCTTCCAGAAGAGCACCCAGGGCCAGGACCATCCTGGCTGGCCTGCAGGCACCAAGTCGGCCGGCATGCTGTCACTCGTGTGGCTCTATGGCCCTTCCTCTAGGCTTTCAAGTCCTTGTATAAATTCAGGTGTTTTACCTGGGATGGGTAGGAATAGTTCAGCAGCAACTGGCCTGGGGCTCAGCTCACGTTTACTCACAGATGCCTCAGCACGGTGCCCCAGCTTTGCAATGAGGACGCTTGTTGCGTGGGGGCTGCTGGCTGAATGGGAGACGATTCCCCACCACTGACCAACTTCAGAATTGTTTACAACTGGAGCAAGTGCCCTGATACGGTTTTCCTCTGTGGAACTGGTGGGTTCTGTGTTTTTTTTCTCTTTTTCGTTTTTGGTTCAAGGTAGATTTTATTCCTCTTTTTTGTATTTACAGATATAAGCATGGAAATAATTTATTCATATAAATACATGTATGTGAAGGGAATAATTGTTTTTTCTGTTTTTTTTTTAATTTTATTTCTTTTTAATTTTGAATTTTATTTTATATTTTTATACAGCAGGTTCTTATTGGTTATCTATTTTATACATATAAATGTATACATGCCAATCCCAGTCTCTCAACTCCTCCCACCACCAACCTCCAACAGCTTTCCCCGCTTGTTGTCCATACGTTTGTTGTCTACATCTGTTGCTCTATTTATGCCTTGCAAAATGGTTAACCTGTACAGTTTTTCTAGGTTCCACATATATGCATGAATATACAAGATTTGTTTTTCTCTTTCTGACTTACTTCACTCTGTATGACACTCTCTAGATCCATCGACGTCTCTACAAATGACCCAATTTCATTCCTTTTCATGGCTTAGTAATATTCCGTTTTATATATGTACCACAGCTTTATGCATTCGTCTGTCTGTGGGCATTTAGGTTGCTTCCATTACCTCGATATTGTAAAGAGTGAGGCAATGAACATTGCGGTGAATGTCTCTTTTTGATTTATGGTTTTGTCTGGGTATATGTCCAGAACTGGGATTGCTGTATCATATGGTAATTCTACTGTTAGTTTCTTAAGAAACTCCATATTGTTCTCCATAGTGACTGTATCAATTTATATTCCCAACAATAGTGGAAGAGGGTTCCATTTCTCCACACCCTTTCCAGCATTTTTTGTTTCTAGATTTTCTGATGATGCCCATTCTACCAGGTGTGAGGTGATATCTCATTGTTGAGTCCATTTCCTTGAGCAAGGGGTAGGTCTTGTCTATTACATATTTAGCTTATGGAACGGTATCTGTGCTAATTTCAAACACAGGTTTTATGCAGCACCCCAACTAACCTTCCCCCTTAAGCAAGCATAAGTTGGTTTTCTAAACATGAGACCCTGTTCTGTTTTGTTATTCAGTTCATGTGTAGCCAAGTTCGCATTCCATGTATTAGTGGTACCTTATGATGTTTATTTTTCTGTGTGACTTTTTTCACTTAGAATCACCGTGCCTCAATCAACTCATTATGCTGGTACGGGCCTGGTGACATAGTTTTCATTGCTGAGAGGTATTCTGTTGTACGTAAGTACTGCAACTTCTTTATCCATTATTTGCTCTCTGGCATATTTAACTTGTGCTGCAGAAGAGGTTCCTGTAAACAGAGCCGTACCAAATTTTTGGGTGGCTGTGTCTTTTTGATTTTAATTTCCCTAAGCTATAGGACCATAAGTGGAAGTGCCCTAGGCTCTGTTGCTTTGTTTTTTAGATGTTTCAGGAAACACCATACACTTCTCCCCAGTGGCTGTTGGCAATTTACATCCCGCCCATCAGCATAACAAGGCTCCCTGTTCTCCATGGCCTCTCCTGCCTTTCTGGATTTTACACTTTTTTCAGATGGCCCTTTTGACCGGGGAGAAGTGAGACTTCATTGTAGTGCAGATTTCCTCTGCAAGCTTGCTTGGTTGGCCAAAAAGGGCGTATGCGTTTTTTCCTGAATATATTCAGGAAAAAACGCATACGCCCTTTTTGGCCAAGTGCATCATTGTGGACGTTCTGCCTCTTTTCCTATGCTTTAAATGCAATTCCTGTCTACCTCCTGAAATCGGTTTCCTGCAATTCTGCCCTGCTTTCAAGTCCTCTTGGCAGCCTTACTTCAGTATATTTTTGGACGATAGCTGTCATTTATGACTCTGCAGGTTTGTGAATTACAGTGCCCCTGAGCTCCTTTTTTCAACTCGCTTTCTTGTGAGCTGGCCGCAACACCGCAGGATTGCTTCAGGCCCTAATCTTGTTCCGGCACGGCACGCTGAGCCTTTGGTTAATTCCTCTTCCTGGTGGGAAATGAGAGTTAAATTTGCCCGTCCAGACACCTCCAGCTAGTCTCTCATTGGTTCTCCCTATTCCTGTTCATCTTCCGCAGAAATTGCAAACTGGGCCAAACAGGAGGTTAAAGGCACTGACTCTCCAAGTCGGGAGAGTGTTAGTAAAGCGTCTGGAATGTTGCAACCGAGTACCAGGGGACGAAAACTGAGACATATTTGAACACGACTCCCGATCACATGGTTGATCATACTCTGGGATCCACATGCATGTTTTCGCTGAAGGAAGAATCCCTTAAACCTGGAGAGTTGAGATCCGTGGAATGGGTACCATGCAATATGACTTCAAAGGGTCTTCATTTGCTCACCGAACCTCCCCAATCCTATCACTGCTGCGTTTATGCCCCTGTACACACGCTTGATTCTCTTTTGGAGACATAGCGATCCATAGGTTTTAAGATACTTACTAGTCAGGTACATTCGTAGGCGTTTAATATGGGGTGTTGAGTCCATTTCGTTGAGCAAGGAGTAGCTCTTGTCTATTTCATATTTGGCTTAAGGAACTTTATCTGTGCTCATTTCAATCTATGGTTTTATGCAGCACCCCAACTCACCTTTCCCCTTAAGCAAGCATAAGTTGGTTTTCTAAATTTGAGACCCTGTTCTGTTTTGTAATCCAGTTCCTGTGTAGCCAAGTTTACATTCCGTGTATTAGTGATATCTTATGATGTTTCTTTTCCTGTGTGACTTATTTCAGTTAGAATCATCATACCTGAATCCACTCATTATGCTGCTACGGGCCTGATGACATAGATTTCATTGCTGAGTGATATTGCATTGTATGTAAGTACCACAACTTCTTTATCCATTTTTCACTTTCTGCGATATTGAACTAGTCCCATAAACGAGTTTCTTGTAAACAGAGCCGTCCCAAACTTAGGGGTGGCTGTGTCTTTTTGATTTTAATTTCCCTAATCTATAGGGCCATAAGTGGAAGTGCCCTAGGCTCTGTTGCTTTGTTTTTTAGATGTTTCACGAAACACCATACAATTCTCCCAAGTGGCTGTTGGCAATATACATCCCGCCCATCAGCATAACAAGGCTCCCAGTTCTCCATGGCCTGTCCTGCCTGTCTGGATTTTACACTTTTTTCAGATGGCCCTTTTGACCGGGGAGAAGTGAGACTTCATTGTAGTGCAGATTTCCTCTGCAAGCTTGCTTGGTTGGCCAAAAAGGGCGTATGCGTTTTTTCCTGAATATATTCAGGAAAAAACGCATACGCCCTTTTTGGCCAAGTGCATCATTGTGGACGTTCTGCCTCTTTTCCTATGCTTTAAATGCAATTCCTGTCTACCTCCTGAAATCGGTTTCCTGCAATTCTGCCCTGCTTTCAAGTCCTCTTGGCAGCCTTACTTCAGTATACTTTTGGACGATAGCTGTCATTTATGACTCTGCAGGTTTGTGAATTACAGTGCCCCTGAGCTCCTTTTTTCAACTCGCTTTCTTGTGAGCTGGCCGCAACACCGCAGGATTGCTTCAGGCCCTAATCTTGTTCCGGCACGGCACGCTGAGCCTTTGGTTAATTCCTCTTCCTGGTGGGAAATGAGAGTTAAATTTGCCCGTCCAGACACCTCCAGCTAGTCTCTCATTGGTTCTCCCTATTCCTGTTCATCTTCCGCAGAAATTGCAAACTGGGCCAAACAGGAGGTTAAAGGCACTGACTCTCCAAGTCGGGAGAGTGTTAGTAAAGCGTCTGGAATGTTGCAACCGAGTACCAGGGGACGAAAACTGAGACATATTTGAACACGACTCCCGATCACATGGTTGATCATACTCTGGGATCCACATGCATGTTTTCGCTGAAGGAAGAATCCCTTAAACCTGGAGAGTTGAGACCCGTGGAATGGGTACCATGCAATATGACTTCAAAGGGTCTTCATTTGCTCACCGAACCTCCCCAATCCTATCACTGCTGCGTTTATGCCCCTGTACACACGCTTGATTCTCTTTTGGAGACATAGCGATCCATAGGTTTTAAGATACTTACTAGTCAGGTACATTCGTAGGCGTTTAATATGGGGTGTTGAGTCCATTTCGTTGAGCAAGGAGTAGCTCTTGTCTATTTCATATTTGGCATAAGGAACTTTATCTGTGCTCATTTCAATCTCTGGTTTTATGCAGCACCCCAACTCACCTTTCCCCTTAAGCAAGCATAAGTTGGTTTTCTAAATTTGAGACCCTGTTCTGTTTTGTAATCCAGTTCCTGTGTAGCCAAGTTTACATTCCGTGTATTAGTGATATCTTATGATGTTTCTTTTCCTGTGTGACTTATTTCAGTTAGAATCATCATACCTGAATCCACTCATTATGCTGCTACGGGCCTGATGACATAGATTTCATTGCTGAGTGATATTGCATTGTATGTAAGTACCACAACTTCTTTATCCATTTTTCACTTTCTGCGATATTGAACTAGTCCCATAAACGAGTTTCTTGTAAACAGAGCCGTCCCAAACTTAGGGGTGGCTGTGTCTTTTTGATTTTAATTTCCCTAATCTATAGGGCCATAAGTGGAAGTGCCCTAGGCTCTGTTGCTTTGTTTTTTAGATGTTTCACGAAACACCATACACTTCTCCCAAGTGGCTGTTGGCAATATACATCCCGCCCATCAGCATAACAAGGCTCCCAGTTCTCCATGGCCTGTCCTGCCTGTCTGGATTTTACACTTTTTTCAGATGGCCCTTTTGACCGGGGGCAAGTGAGACTTCATTGTAGTGCAGATTTCCTTTGCAGGCTTGCTTGGGTGGCCAAAAAGGGCGTATGCGTTTTTTCCTGAATATATTCAGGAAAAAACGCATACGCCATTTTTGGCCAAGTGCATCATTGTCGACGTTTTGCCTCTTTTCCTCTGCTTTAAATGCAATTCCAGTGTACCTCCTGAAATTGGTTTCCTGCAATTCTGCCCCGCTTTCAAGTCCTCTTGGCAGCCTTACTTCAGTATATTTTTGGACGATAGCTGTCATTTATAACTCTGCAGGTTTGTGAATTACAGTGCCCCTGAGCTCCTTTCTTCAACTCGCTTTCTTGTGAGCTGGCCGCAACACCGCAGGATTGCTTCAGGCCCTAATCTGGTTCCGGCACGGCATGCTGAGCCTTTGGTTAATTCCTCTTCCTGGTGGGAAATGAGAGTTAAATTTGCCCGTCCAGACACCTCCAGCTAGTCTCTCATTGGTTCTCCCTATTCCTGTTCATCTTCCGCGGAAATTGCAAACTGGGCCAAACAGGAGGTTAAAGGCACTGACTCTCCAAGTCGGGAGAGTATTAGTAAAGCGTCTGGAATGTTGAACCCGATTACCAGGGGGACGAGAACTGAGACATATTGGAACACGTCTCCCGATCACATGGTTGATCATACTCTGGGTTCCACATGCATGATTTAGCTGAAGGAAGAATCCCTTAAACATGGAGAGTTGAGACCTGTGGAATGGGTACCATGTAATATGACTTCAAAGGGTCTTCATTTGCTCACCGAACCTCGCCAATCCTATCACTGCTGCGTTTATGCCCCTGTACACACGCTTGATTCTCTTTCGGAGACATAGCAATCCATAGCTTTTAAGATATTACTAGTCAGGTACATTCGTAGGCGTTTAATATGGGGTGTTGAGTCCATTTCGTTGAGCAAGGAGTAGCTCTTGTCTATTCCATATTTGGCTTAAGGAACTTTATCTGTGCTCATTTCAGTCTGGTTTTATGCAGCACCCCAACTCACCTTTCCCCTTAAGCAAGCATAAGTTTGTTTTCTAAATTTGAGACCCTGTTCTGTTTTGTAATCCAGTTCCTGTGTAGCCAAGTTTACATTCCGTGTATTAGTGATATCTTATGATGTTTCTTTTTCTGTGTGACTTATTTCAGTTAGAATCATCTACCTGAATCCAGTCATTATGCTGCTACGGGCCTGATGACATAGATTTCATTGCTGAGTGATATTGCATTGTATATAAGTACCACAACTTCTTTATCCATTTTTCGCTTTCTGCGATATTGAACTTGTACCGTAAACGAGGTTCTTGTAAACAGAGCCGTCCCAAACTTTGGGGTGGCTGTGTCTTTTTGATTTTAATTTCCCTAATCTATAGGGCCATAAGTGGAAGTGCCCTAGGCTCTGTTGCTTTGTTTTTTAGATGTTTCACGAAACACCATACACTTCTCCCAAGTGGCTGTTGGCAATATACATCCCGCCCATCAGCATAACAAGGCTCCCAGTTCTCCATGGCCTGTCCTGCCTGTCTGGATTTTACACTTTTTTCAGATGGCCCTTTTGACCGGGGGCAAGTGAGACTTCATTGTAGTGCAGATTTCCTTTGCAGGCTTGCTTGGGTGGCCAAAAAGGGCGTATGCGTTTTTTCCTGAATATATTCAGGAAAAAACGCATACGCCATTTTTGGCCAAGTGCATCATTGTCGACGTTTTGCCTCTTTTCCTCTGCTTTAAATGCAATTCCAGTGTACCTCCTGAAATTGGTTTCCTGCAATTCTGCCCCGCTTTCAAGTCCTCTTGGCAGCCTTACTTCAGTATATTTTTGGACGATAGCTGTCATTTATAACTCTGCAGGTTTGTGAATTACAGTGCCCCTGAGCTCCTTTCTTCAACTCGCTTTCTTGTGAGCTGGCCGCAACACCGCAGGATTGCTTCAGGCCCTAATCTGGTTCCGGCACGGCATGCTGAGCCTTTGGTTAATTCCTCTTCCTGGTGGGAAATGAGAGTTAAATTTGCCCGTCCAGACACGTCCAGCTAGTCTCTCATTGGTTCTCCCTATTCCTGTTCATCTTCCGCGGAAATTGCAAACTGGGCCAAACAGGAGGTTAAAGGCACTGACTCTCCAAGTCGGGAGAGTATTAGTAAAGCGTCTGGAATGTTGAACCCGATTACTAGGGGACGAGAACTGAGACATATTGGAACACGTCTCCCGATCACATGGTTGATCATACTCTGGGTTCCACATGCATGATTTAGCTGAAGGAAGAATCCCTTAAACATGGAGAGTTGAGACCTGTGGAATGGGTACCATGTAATATGACTTCAAAGGGTCTTCATTTGCTCACCGAACCTCCCCAATCCTATCACTGCTGCGTTTCTGCCCCTGTACACACGCTTGATTCTCTTTCGGAGACATAGCAATCCATAGCTTTTAAGATATTACTAGTCAGGTACATTCGTAGGCGTTTAATATGGGGTGTTGAGTCCATTTCGTTGAGCAAGGAGTAGCTCTTGTCTATTCCATATTTGGCTTAAGGAACTTTATCTGTGCTCATTTCAGTCTGGTTTTATGCAGCACCCCAACTCACCTTTCCCCTTAAGCAAGCATAAGTTGGTTTTCTAAATTTGAGACCCTGTTCTGTTTTGTAATCCAGTTCCTGTGTAGCCAAGTTTACATTCCGTGTATTAGTGATATCTTATGATATTTCTTTTTCTGTGTGACTTATTTCAGTTAGAATCATCTACCTGAATCCAGTCATTATGCTGCTACGGGCCTGATGACATAGATTTCATTGCTGAGTGATATTGCATTGTATATAAGTACCACAACTTCTTTATCCATTTTTCGCTTTCTGCGATATTGAACTTGTACCGTAAACGAGGTTCTTGTAAACAGAGCCGTCCCAAACTTTGGGGTGGCTGTGTCTTTTTGATTTTAATTTCCCTAAGCTATAGGACCATAAGTGGAAGTGCCCTAGGCTCTGTTGCTTTGTTTTTTAGATGTTTCAGGAAACACCATACACTTCTCCCGAGTGGCTGTTGGCAATTTACATCCCGCCCATCAGCATAACAAGGCTCCCAGTTCTCCATGGCCTGTCCTGCCTTTCTGGATTTTACACTTTTTTCAGATGGCCCTTTTTACCGGGGGAACGTGAGACTTCATTGTAGTGCAGATTTCCTTTGCAAGCTTGCTTGGTTGGCCAAAAAGTGCGTATGCGTTTTTTCCTGAATATATTCAGGAAAAAACGCATACCCCCTTTTTGGCCAAGTGCATCATTGACGACGTTCTGCCTCTTTTCCTATGCTTTAAATGCAATTCCAGTCTACCTCCTGAAATTGGTTTCCTGCAATTCTGCCCCGCTTTCAAGTCCTCTTGGCAGCCTTACTTCAGTATATTTTTGGACGATAGCTGTCATTTATAACTCTGCAGGTTTGTGAATTACAGTGCCCCTGAGCGCCTTTCTTCAACCCGCTTTCTTGTGAGCTGGCCGCAACACCGCAGGATTGCTTCAGGCCCTAATCTGGTTCCGGCACGGCACGCTGAGCCTTTGGTTAATTCCTCTTCCTGGTGGGAAATGAGAGTTAAATTTGCCCGTCCAGACACCTCCAGCTAGTCTCTCATTGGTTCTCCCTATTCCTGTTCATCTTCCGCAGAAATTGCAAACTGGGCCAAACAGGAGGTTAAAGGCACTGACTCTCCAAGTCGGGAGAGTGTTAGTAAAGCGTCTGGAATGTTGCACCCGAGTACCAGGGGACGAAAACTGAGACATATTTGAACACGACTCCCGATCACACGGTTGATCATACTCTGGGTTCCACATGCATGATTTAGCTGAAGGAAGAATCCCTTAAACCTGGAGAGTTGAGACCCGTGGAATGGGTACCATGCAATATGACTTCAAAGGGTCTTCATTTGCTCACCGAACCTCTCCAATCCTATCACTGCTGCGTTTATGACCCTGTACACACGCTTGCTTCTCTTTTGGAGACATAGCGATCCATAGGTTTTAAGATACTTACTAGTCAGGTACATTCTTAGGCGTTTAATATGGGGTGTTGAGTCCATTTCGTTGAGCAAGGAGTAGCTCTTGTCTATTTCATATTTGGCTTAAGGAACTTTATCTGTGCTCATTTCAATCTCTGGTTTTATGCAGCACCCCAACTCACCTTTCCCCTTAAGCAAGCATAAGTTGGTTTTCTAAATTTGAGACCCTCTTCTGTTTTGTAATCCAGTTCCTGTGTAGCCAAGTTTACATTCCGTGTATTAGTGATATCTTCTGATGTTTCTTTTCCTGTGTGACTTATTTCAGTTAGAATCATCATACCTGAATCCACTCATTATGCTGCTACGGGCCTGATGACTTAGATTTCATTGCTGAGTGATATTGCATTGTACGTAAGTACCACAACTTCTTTATCCATTTTTCACTTTCTGCGATATTGAACTAGTCCCATAAACGAGTTTCTTGTAAACAGAGCCGTCCCAAACTTAGGGGTGGCTGTGTCTTTTTGATTTTAATTTCCCTAATCTATAGGGCCATAAGTGGAAGTGCCCTAGGCTCTGTTGCTTTGTTTTTTAGATGTTTCACGAAACACCATACACTTCTCCCAAGTGGCTGTTGGCAATATACATCCCGCCCATCAGCATAACAAGGATCCCAGTTCTCCATGGCCTGTCCTGCCTTTCTGGATTTTACACTTTTTTCAGATGGCCCTTTTGACCGGGGGGAAGTGAGACTTCATTGTAGTGCAGATTTCCTTTGCAAGCTTGCTTGGTTGGCCAAAAAGGGCGTATGCGTTTTTTCCTGAATATATTCAGGAAAAAACGCATACGCCCTTTTTGGCCAAGTGCATCATTGTGGACGTTCTGCCTCTTTTCCTATGCTTTAAATGCAATTCCAGTCTACCTCCTGAAATCGGTTTCCTGCAATTGTGCCTTGCTTTCAATGCCTCTTCATAGCCTTATCTCAATATATTTTTTGAAAATAGTTGGCCTTTATAACTCTGCAGGTTTTTGAATTGCAGTGGCCCTTAGCTCCATTTTTCAGCTCTTATTTTTGTGATCTTGCCTCATAACCACAGGATTCCTTCAGGCCCTATTCTTCTTCTGGGGCACCTTGCTGTGCCTTTGGTTTATTCTTCTTACTAATGTGAAATTAGAGTGACATGTGCCCATTGAAACTGCTATAGCTAGTTTCTCACTGGTTCCCCCTATTTCCATTCATCCTCCGCACTAACTGCAGACTGTGCGATACCAGAACTTAAAGGCATTGACTCTCCATGTGGGGATATTGTTAGTAAAGCGGCCGGAATGTCGATCCGGAGCCCCAGGAGAGGAAAAATGAGGTGCGTTTTAGAAACCTTTCCCGATCATATGGTATACCAGTCGCTGGGTTTCCCAAGCATGGTTTAGCTGTAGGAAGATTCCCTTCAACCTGGAGTTTTGGGACCCTTGGAATGAGTAGCATGAAGTATTGCATTAAACTTTTGGCAGTTGCTCACCAAAGCTCACCAATCCTCTCAGCCCCAAGTGTCCAGCCTTATGTGTTATCCAGCTGTGGGTTTATATGTGGTCAATCCAGGTTGCATCACAGCCCCTGAGCAAATTTTGTAAGAATTTTTCTCTCTTTCATTGTTTCTGCGTTTTGTTTTTAAAATTTATTTCTATAATGGGGTTTAGCTCATTTTCACTGCTGTGTTTGTGCCGCTCTGCACACACTTGATTCCCTTATGGAGATATATCAATACATGGGTTTTAAGAGTCTTATTACTCAGATATATTTCTCTGCGGTGTATAGGGTGTGTTGAGGCCAGTTCATTGAGCAAGGTGTAGATCTTGTCTAATATCTATTTGGTTTATTGAACGGTATCTGTGCTAATTTCAAACTCTGGTTTTATGCATCACCCCACCTCTCCTTTCCCCTTAAGCTGACATAAGTGTGTTTTCTAAATGTGAGACACTGTTCTGTTCTGTAATTCATTTCTTGTGCAGCCATATTTACCCTCCCTCTATAAGTGATATCTTATGATATGTTTCTTTTTCTGTTTGACTTATTTCAAGTAGTATTATCGGACCTAAATCCACTCTTTATCCTTCTACTAGCCTTATTACATTGATTTCATGGTGAAGAGATATTCCATTGTACATAAGTACCACATCTTCTTTATCCATTGTTCTCTTTCCTGGGATATTTAAGGTGTACTGAAGTTGAGGTTCTTGTAAACAGAGTAGCCCTAAACTGTGGTGTGCTTGTGTCTTGTTGATTTTTAGACTTCCCTAGATATACTCCCATGATTGGAAGTGTCCTATGCTCTGTAGCTCTGTTTTCTAGATGATTTAGGAACCACCATACACTTCTCCAGAGTGGCTCTCGGCAGTTCACACACTGCCCATCAGCGTATAAAGGCTCCCTGTTCTCCATGGCCTGTCCTGCATTTCTGGTTTTTACAAATTTTTAGGATGGCCCTTTTGACCAGTGGGAAATGAGACTTCTTTGTTGTGCACATTTGCATTGCTTGCTTGCTTCGTTGCCCATAAAGTGCGTATGTGTTTTTTCCTGGTTATAATCAGGAAAAAACGCATACGCCCTTTTGGGCCAACTGCATCATTGTCGAAATTCTGCCGCTTTTCATGTGCTTTAAAGACGAGTCCAATCTATCTCTTGAAATCTGTTTCTTGCAATTCTGTCTTGCATTCAGATCCTCTTCTTTGCCTTACCTCAACATATTTTTGGACGTTAGTTTTCATTTATAACTCTGCAGGTTTGTGAATTGCAGTGACCCTGAGCTCCATTTCTTAAGTTGCTCTTTTGTGAGCTGGGCTCAAACCCACAGAATTGCTTCAGGACCTATTTTGGCTCCGGCGAGGTGGGCTGAGCCTTTTTTCAATTCTTATTCTTAATGGGAAATTAGAGTGATATGTGCCCATCCAAACCCCTACAACTATTCTCTCATTGGTTCCCCCTCTTCCCGTTCATCCTCCTCACAATTTGCAAAATGTGTGAAACAGAAGTTTAAATGTGCTGATTCTCCAAGTGGAGAGATTCTAAGTAACGTGGCCAGAATGGTGAACAGGAGCACCAGGAGAGGATAAATGAGCTGCATTTTAGACACATCTCCCGATCACATGGTGTACAGTCCTCTGGGTTTTCCATGCATGTTTTAGCTGTAGGAAGATCCCTTGAACCTGCAGATTTGGGACCCATTGAATGGGTACCAGGTAGTATTACTTTAAAGGGTGTGCATTTCCTCACCCAACCTCACATTTCTCTTAGTGCAAACAGTTTCCAGCCTTATGTCTCATCCTGCTGTGGGTCTAGATGTGTTCAATCCATGTTGCATCACCGTCCCTGAGGAAAAGTTGTAAGAGGTTTTCTCTGTCTCTCTGTCATTTATTTTTTTCAATTTATTACTATATTGGTTACAGCTGATTTTCAAAGCTCTGTTTCTTGCTGCTGTACATCCACTTGATTCACGTACAAGAGACATCAGTAAATTCTTTTTCAGATTCTTACCAGTCGTATATATTCTTTTCCGGTGACTTGAGTGTGCTGAGTGCAGTTCTTTTAGCTACCGTGTGGGCCTTGTTGATTATCAGTTTGGTATTTGGAATGGTATCTTTGCTAATTTCAACCTCCTGGATGATGCCTCACCCCTCCCCACCTTTCCCGTTTAGCAGCCTTATGCGTGTTTTCTACATATTTGACTATGTTTTTGTTTCGTAATTTATTTCATGTGTAGCCATTTTGGATTCCACCTTTAAGTGATATCTTATGATATGTGTCTTTTCTTTTTGAATTATGTCACTTAGAAAGATCATACGTAACTCCTCCGGAGTTGTTACAACTGGCCATAGTTCATTGATTTCCAGGCTGAATAATATTCCACTCTACCTAAGTACCACATCTCTATCCATTTTTTCCCTCCAGAGACATTTAAGTTATATCCTAGTCGAGGATCTTTTAAACAGAGAGGGGGTAAACTTTGGGGTGCCTGTGTCCTCTCAATTTTTGTTTTTCCCAAGATATATGCCCATGAGTGCAATTGCCCTATGCTCTGTAGCTCATTTTTTAGATGCTTTAGTAAACACAATACACTTCTCCAGAATGGCCGTTGGCAATATACATTTCCACTATAAGTCTCACAGGGCTCCCTCTTCTCCTTGCCCTGTCCTGCATTTCTGTTGTTTACGCTTTATGAGGATGGCTCTTCTGACTGATGCGAAGTGATATCTTTTGTAGTATTGACTTCCAGTGCCCACCTGTTTGCTTGGCTAAAAAAGTGTATGCCCTTTTCTTGAATATATACAGAAAAAAACGCATACACCCTTTTTGGCCAACTGCAATGTTGGCAATGTTCAGCTCCTTTTCTTGTGCTTAATGGCGAGTCCTTTCTACCTCCTCAGATCCCTTTCCTGCCATTCTCCCTTGCTTACAAGTCCTTTTCTCTGACTTTCCTCAAGACATTTTTCAGTGATGGATATTTTCAACTCTGCAGTTTCATGAATTTTACTGCCCCTGAGTTCCATTGTTCAACTTGCGTTTATGGGAACTGGCCACAAAGCAGCGGGATTTCCTCAAGCCCTATACTGTTTCCATGGGCAACCCTAGCCTTTGGTCAATTCGTCTTCCTGATTGGAAATTAGAGTGACATGTGCCTGTCTGAACACCTAGGACTTGTCTCTCATTGTTCCTCATCCTTCCGCTTCATCCTCTGGACAAATTCCAAACTGTACGCAACAGGATGTTGACAGTGCTGACATCTCCAAGTGGGGAGACTGTTAGTAAAGACGCTGGAGGGGTGAACCCGAGCACCAGGAGATGAGGAGATGAGATGCCTTTTCCAAACTCTTCCCAATCAGACGGTATACCATCCTCTCTGTGTGACAGACATGTTTTAGCAGTAGGAAGAGTCCCATTCATGTAAGGAGAACACCAGGGCTTTTTCAAAATCAGTGTCTGCCCAAAACCCAAACTGGGGAATTTTTTAAGCTATGGCTACACATATGTTCATTAAGGGCCTTGGGAAGTAGGCAGAGTCCAAACTTTAGACGATTGAAGTCTTCAGGGTCAGAAGCACTCACCACCAGCTTCCCTTAGGTTACACTTTAACTGTCATTGATAGATGATGTCAATAAAAATATCTATTCTTTTCCAGATTATTTCCCCTTATAGGTTATTGCAAAATGTTGAGTGTAGTTCCCTGTGCTATACAGTAGTTCCTTGTTGATGATCTATTTTATACATAGCAGTGTGTATGTGTTAATCCCAAACTGTTAATTTATCCCTCCTCCCACCTTTCCCCTTTGGTAATAATAAATTATAAGATTTTATACTTCTCAGAAATGGGGGAGCTGAAAGAGAGGTATAATTTTCAATGGAAAAGCATTTAAAACAAGATTGAAGCTTTAACCAAGATTATTAGATGTACATCCTTGGAAAGAAATCACTTCGTTTCTCTAATATTGACCTGACAAATAAGACAGACCTTTTCACTGAACTTGCTTATAATAAAGTGATGGAAATATCAAATGGAAGTGTTAGAAACATCTTATTTTACCCGAGCCTTATACACTGTTCTATGTTAACTACAGTTTGGCTCACACATCTGTTCATTGAGGTTACAATAGTCTCAATTTCTGTTACTGATCCTCCAGAGTGGACCCCAACAAGTGTCCCCCTGCCCAGTGTCATTGGGGCCAACAGATCGAGACTGAGTTTGGTTCACAAGCAAAGGAAACTTTATATTTTGATCAGAGAATGGAGAGGTGAGAGCATGCACTACCCCGTGGGCTGTGGGCTGGGCTGTTGTGTAGAGATCCTGTCAGAGTCAGTGGGAGGGAGGGGGCGGAGCTCTCGAGGGCCGGGTTGGCTGCAGCTCAGGCTCTATATCGCGGAGTCTGCACTGGGCCCCAGGAGCTGAGGTGTCGTCCCAGCCATTCTGCACTAGGAAATCTGGTCTGAAGTGCCGGGTGTGGAACCTCTGCATGCGGGACCCTAGGAGCACATGAAATTAGACAAAGCACAAAGGATAAAAAAGGTTAGACTTGACTTTATTGCCCAGATTCTATTTTTATCTCCCAGGGATTTTTAATGGGCTTTGCTGGGGACAAACCCCTCCTCTGCCTTTTGTCCCGTTCCTCATTCTTGGAGTGCTGAGGGTGCAGACCCTTCTTCTGTAACTGCTGAGTGCTGAGTTGGGAGCCCTCATACCCGGGGGCGAGGGTCAGAGCTTCTCCCCAGCAGCCTCCAGGTGACGTTGATTGTCCCCAGGCCCCCTGCCTCCCTGCTCGTCCACCTGAGCACCAGCATTGGAAGTGTTATAGATTCTAATGACCTTTAAGGGTCCAGGAAAGAGATGTGCAGAGACGCTGTGGGAACCTGTTTCACCCCGCCCCACATTTTTTCGGCCACCTTAGGCTGACCGTTTCTGCCAGCCTAGATGCTCTGACCAGTAGTCTGCGCTTTCTTCAATTAGGTCCCTGAATTAATGTACAAACAGCACCAGGTGTCAGAGCCCTGCCCGCTCAAATCCCAGACAGTCCAGGGTCAGTGGTGATCAAGGACCATGATGGCCACTGAGTCAACAGCCTTTTGAAGTAAACAGGAGTCCAGCCAGTCTCATTGGCCACCATCATCACGGTGTCTGTAGGCTTTTCTATGGTGACAGTGTGATATACGGTTCCCCCGCCAAGATTATTAGCTCCCCTCTGGGTGCAGTATGTCCTGCAAGCAGTAGTCTACTCTTTTGGGACACACTCTTGTTGTTTTATGAGAGAAACTCCAGGTCAAGTGATGTTCACACGAGTCGTCATGGTGCCCTGTTGCCCCCGGTTATCTCTCTGGATGTTGGAGTTGGAAGGCCTCCTCACTCGAGGTTGGTGTGCCCACAGAGCGAACCCTG
Organism: Orcinus orca; assembly: GCF_937001465.1. Lineage (NCBI taxonomy): Eukaryota > Metazoa > Chordata > Mammalia > Artiodactyla > Delphinidae > Orcinus > Orcinus orca. The sequence continues at coordinate 697,509 of NW_026044059.1, read as the reverse complement.
CAACTTCAGGGCATGGTTGGTGGTTAGGATCACCACGTGGGGTCCTTTTCCCTTAGGAGGGAGGTGGCCTTTGGGGCTGCTGATTTCCAGGTTTTTAGATACCGCCAGTATCTTGGCCAGATGTGGCAGTGGGCCAAGCCCCTTGGTGCCCGTAGTTTATCCTACCTGGATGGCATTCTTGCATTGTTCCATTTCAAGTGGTCCCAGTTTTTGCACTAATTCTCCAATGGCGATTCACCTTTCACCGGGAATGTAAAGGTCAAAGGGTTTAGCTAAATTAGGGAGTTCCAGGGCAAGGGTCTGAATTGACTGCTCTTTCCATTCTTGAAAGGCCACTTCTGGATTCTATTCAAAAGGATCATCATCTTTTCCTTTCAGTGTTTCATATAGAGGCCCAGCTAGTAGACTGTAGTTAGGGATCCAGAAGCAGCAAACCCTGGCCTCCCCAGGAACCCCTAAGCTGTCTTCTAGTTTTAGAAAGGGGTAAGGCTGAAAATGGTTTCTTCCCTTTCCTGGGATGGGCTTCTCCGACCTTCTGTGAGAACGAAGCCCAGGCAGGTCACTGCAGTCTGTGATATTTGAGCTTTTTCTTGGACAACTTCTATCCTTTATTGGCTTGGTAGTTCAGAGGCCTCCTTAGTAGGGCTGGCGATCAGAATGTCGTCTGCGTACTGAAGGAGGGTTTCCTTTCCCAGAGGTAGAACTTTTAGGTCTTTAGCTAAGCTTTCCCCAAAGATGGTGTGGGAATTTTTGCACCCTTGGGGCAAGACGGCCCGGAAGTATTGTTTTAGTTGTATGTTGAGTCCTGCCACTCACAAGCCAAAATTTCTTGTGACTCTGGGACTAATGGAATACAAAAGAAGGCATCATTGAAGACTAATACAGAATACCATGTCCTGGTGGTTGGTAGAATGACCAGCAGGGTGTAGGAATTAGGAGCAGCTGGAGGTATATCCTCGGTGGCTTCACTGACTGTCCTGACATCCTTTACCAGGTCCCCAGCAGCCCATGGGGCTCTCGTGGTCAGACCAATCCCAGAATATGGAGCTCACCTGGGCAGGTACCCCACCCCCACCCCAGCCCACGGGGCTCTCATGGTCAGGCCCCTCCCAGGATACAGACCTACCCTTGCAGGTACCGTGGCAGGGCTGGGCACACAGGAACCGTGCACATAGCCCTCATTGCAGAGCACCCCCAGCTCACCTGTCGCTCAGAGCTGACACAGAGCACCTCAGAGCAGGACTTGAACTAACAAACAGCAGCTGCGACAGGTCTGTGACCCTGGGCATCACTCTGTGCGGCCTCCCTCCACCTGGTCTTCCAGAGACTTCCACTGCACCCGGGGCACCAGGCCTCTGTCTCCAACCACCACCCACCCCTCCTCTCCCTGACTCCAGGGTTCCTCTCATTAGGAGAGGGTTTTCTTGAAGTTGTCTCCCACTCATGGGCCAGATAAAATCATTAGAAAACAAGCCAAAGCTGCAGCCCCTTGTCTATCCTCACTCTCAGAGCCCACACCTGTTCCTTGGACCTGGCCAGTTCAGCAAGTTCCATTTTCTGCAACTGTGAGCCCCTGAGGGGTGATGATTGGCTGACCTGGGCAGCCTTACCGTGCCGGCCAGCCCTCCCCAGGTGTGCCTGGGTTGAGATCAATATAAATACCACTCCAGGCAGCAAGAGCCCCTGCAGCCGTTCCTGATGCCATTTTCTCTGCCCTGTCAGCAGTCTCGGGGCTGGGCTGGTGGGAGGGAGTGAGAGGCCACGGCTTTGTGGGTGGCCCAGTGTGAGTGGGGCTCTGCTGGACTTTCTGCAGCAGTAGCCAGGCTGCCACCTGCTAAAGAAGAGGATGTGTCACCTATACCTGCTGCTGGAATTTCTCCCTGGGCAGAGGTGAGGAAGGAAAAAAGCAGTGGGGGCAGGGACAGGACGGGTATCTCAGGCAGGGAAATGGAAATCTTCCAGAAGAGCACCCAGGGCCAGGACCATCCTGGCTGGCCTGCAGGCACCAAGTCGGCCGGCATGCTGTCACTCGTGTGGCTCTATGGCCCTTCCTCTAGGCTTTCAAGTCCTTGTATAAATTCAGGTGTTTTACCTGGGATGGGTAGGAATAGTTCAGCAGCAACTGGCCTGGGGCTCAGCTCACGTTTACTCACAGATGCCTCAGCACGGTGCCCCAGCTTTGCAATGAGGACGCTTGTTGCGTGGGGGCTGCTGGCTGAATGGGAGACGATTCCCCACCACTGACCAACTTCAGAATTGTTTACAACTGGAGCAAGTGCCCTGATACGGTTTTCCTCTGTGGAACTGGTGGGTTCTGTGTTTTTTTTCTCTTTTTCGTTTTTGGTTCAAGGTAGATTTTATTCCTCTTTTTTGTATTTACAGATATAAGCATGGAAATAATTTATTCATATAAATACATGTATGTGAAGGGAATAATTGTTTTTTCTGTTTTTTTTTTAATTTTATTTCTTTTTAATTTTGAATTTTATTTTATATTTTTATACAGCAGGTTCTTATTGGTTATCTATTTTATACATATAAATGTATACATGCCAATCCCAGTCTCTCAACTCCTCCCACCACCAACCTCCAACAGCTTTCCCCGCTTGTTGTCCATACGTTTGTTGTCTACATCTGTTGCTCTATTTATGCCTTGCAAAATGGTTAACCTGTACAGTTTTTCTAGGTTCCACATATATGCATGAATATACAAGATTTGTTTTTCTCTTTCTGACTTACTTCACTCTGTATGACACTCTCTAGATCCATCGACGTCTCTACAAATGACCCAATTTCATTCCTTTTCATGGCTTAGTAATATTCCGTTTTATATATGTACCACAGCTTTATGCATTCGTCTGTCTGTGGGCATTTAGGTTGCTTCCATTACCTCGATATTGTAAAGAGTGAGGCAATGAACATTGCGGTGAATGTCTCTTTTTGATTTATGGTTTTGTCTGGGTATATGTCCAGAACTGGGATTGCTGTATCATATGGTAATTCTACTGTTAGTTTCTTAAGAAACTCCATATTGTTCTCCATAGTGACTGTATCAATTTATATTCCCAACAATAGTGGAAGAGGGTTCCATTTCTCCACACCCTTTCCAGCATTTTTTGTTTCTAGATTTTCTGATGATGCCCATTCTACCAGGTGTGAGGTGATATCTCATTGTTGAGTCCATTTCCTTGAGCAAGGGGTAGGTCTTGTCTATTACATATTTAGCTTATGGAACGGTATCTGTGCTAATTTCAAACACAGGTTTTATGCAGCACCCCAACTAACCTTCCCCCTTAAGCAAGCATAAGTTGGTTTTCTAAACATGAGACCCTGTTCTGTTTTGTTATTCAGTTCATGTGTAGCCAAGTTCGCATTCCATGTATTAGTGGTACCTTATGATGTTTATTTTTCTGTGTGACTTTTTTCACTTAGAATCACCGTGCCTCAATCAACTCATTATGCTGGTACGGGCCTGGTGACATAGTTTTCATTGCTGAGAGGTATTCTGTTGTACGTAAGTACTGCAACTTCTTTATCCATTATTTGCTCTCTGGCATATTTAACTTGTGCTGCAGAAGAGGTTCCTGTAAACAGAGCCGTACCAAATTTTTGGGTGGCTGTGTCTTTTTGATTTTAATTTCCCTAAGCTATAGGACCATAAGTGGAAGTGCCCTAGGCTCTGTTGCTTTGTTTTTTAGATGTTTCAGGAAACACCATACACTTCTCCCCAGTGGCTGTTGGCAATTTACATCCCGCCCATCAGCATAACAAGGCTCCCTGTTCTCCATGGCCTCTCCTGCCTTTCTGGATTTTACACTTTTTTCAGATGGCCCTTTTGACCGGGGAGAAGTGAGACTTCATTGTAGTGCAGATTTCCTCTGCAAGCTTGCTTGGTTGGCCAAAAAGGGTGTATGCGTTTTTTCCTGAATATATTCAGGAAAAAACGCATACGCCCTTTTTGGCCAAGTGCATCATTGTGGACGTTCTGCCTCTTTTCCTATGCTTTAAATGCAATTCCTGTCTACCTCCTGAAATCGGTTTCCTGCAATTCTGCCCTGCTTTCAAGTCCTCTTGGCAGCCTTACTTCAGTATATTTTTGGACGATAGCTGTCATTTATGACTCTGCAGGTTTGTGAATTACAGTGCCCCTGAGCTCCTTTTTTCAACTCGCTTTCTTGTGAGCTGGCCGCAACACCGCAGGATTGCTTCAGGCCCTAATCTTGTTCCGGCACGGCACGCTGAGCCTTTGGTTAATTCCTCTTCCTGGTGGGAAATGAGAGTTAAATTTGCCCGTCCAGACACCTCCAGCTAGTCTCTCATTGGTTCTCCCTATTCCTGTTCATCTTCCGCAGAAATTGCAAACTGGGCCAAACAGGAGGTTAAAGGCACTGACTCTCCAAGTCGGGAGAGTGTTAGTAAAGCGTCTGGAATGTTGCAACCGAGTACCAGGGGACGAAAACTGAGACATATTTGAACACGACTCCCGATCACATGGTTGATCATACTCTGGGATCCACATGCATGTTTTCGCTGAAGGAAGAATCCCTTAAACCTGGAGAGTTGAGACCCGTGGAATGGGTACCATGCAATATGACTTCAAAGGGTCTTCATTTGCTCACCGAACCTCCCCAATCCTATCACTGCTGCGTTTATGCCCCTGTACACACGCTTGATTCTCTTTTGGAGACATAGCGATCCATAGGTTTTAAGATACTTACTAGTCAGGTACATTCGTAGGCGTTTAATATGGGGTGTTGAGTCCATTTCGTTGAGCAAGGAGTAGCTCTTGTCTATTTCATATTTGGCTTAAGGAACTTTATCTGTGCTCATTTCAATCTCTGGTTTTATGCAGCACCCCAACTCACCTTTCCCCTTAAGCAAGCATAAGTTGGTTTTCTAAATTTGAGACCCTGTTCTGTTTTGTAATCCAGTTCCTGTGTAGCCAAGTTTACATTCCGTGTATTAGTGATATCTTATGATGTTTCTTTTCCTGTGTGACTTATTTCAGTTAGAATCATCATACCTGAATCCACTCATTATGCTGCTACGGGCCTGATGACATAGATTTCATTGCTGAGTGATATTGCATTGTATGTAAGTACCACAACTTCTTTATCCATTTTTCACTTTCTGCGATATTGAACTAGTCCCATAAACGAGTTTCTTGTAAACAGAGCCGTCCCAAACTTAGGGGTGGCTGTGTCTTTTTGATTTTAATTTCCCTAATCTATAGGGCCATAAGTGGAAGTGCCCTAGGCTCTGTTGCTTTGTTTTTTAGATGTTTCATGAAACACCATACACTTCTCCCAAGTGGCTGTTGGCAATATACATCCCGCCCATCAGCATAACAAGGCTCCCAGTTCTCCATGGCCTGTCCTGCCTGTCTGGATTTTACACTTTTTTCAGATGGCCCTTTTGACCGGGGGCAAGTGAGACTTCATTGTAGTGCAGATTTCCTTTGCAGGCTTGCTTGGGTGGCCAAAAAGGGCGTATGCGTTTTTTCCTGAATATATTCAGGAAAAAACGCATACGCCATTTTTGGCCAAGTGCATCATTGTCGACGTTTTGCCTCTTTTCCTCTGCTTTAAATGCAATTCCAGTGTACCTCCTGAAATTGGTTTCCTGCAATTCTGCCCCGCTTTCAAGTCCTCTTGGCAGCCTTACTTCAGTATATTTTTGGACGATAGCTGTCATTTATAACTCTGCAGGTTTGTGAATTACAGTGCCCCTGAGCTCCTTTCTTCAACTCGCTTTCTTGTGAGCTGGCCGCAACACCGCAGGATTGCTTCAGGCCCTAATCTGGTTCCGGCACGGCATGCTGAGCCTTTGGTTAATTCCTCTTCCTGGTGGGAAATGAGAGTTAAATTTGCCCGTCCAGACACCTCCAGCTAGTCTCTCATTGGTTCTCCCTATTCCTGTTCATCTTCCGCGGAAATTGCAAACTGGGCCAAACAGGAGGTTAAAGGCACTGACTCTCCAAGTCGGGAGAGTATTAGTAAAGCGTCTGGAATGTTGAACCCGATTACCAGGGGACCAGAACTGAGACATATTGGAACACGTCTCCCGATCACATGGTTGATCATACTCTGGGTTCCACATGCATGATTTAGCTGAAGGAAGAATCCCTTAAACATGGAGAGTTGAGACCTGTGGAATGTGTACCATGTAATATGACTTCAAAGGGTCTTCATTTGCTCACCGAACCTCCCCAATCCTATCACTGCTGCGTTTATGCCCCTGTACACACGCTTGATTCTCTTTCGGAGACATAGCAATCCATAGCTTTTAAGATATTACTAGTCAGGTACATTCGTAGGCGTTTAATATGGGGTGTTGAGTCCATTTCGTTGAGCAAGGAGTAGCTCTTGTCTATTCCATATTTGGCTTAAGGAACTTTATCTGTGCTCATTTCAGTCTGGTTTTATGCAGCACCCCAACTCACCTTTCCCCTTAAGCAAGCATAAGTTGGTTTTCTAAATTTGAGACCCTGTTCTGTTTTGTAATCCAGTTCCTGTGTAGCCAAGTTTACATTCCGTGTATTAGTGATATCTTATGATGTTTCTTTTTCTGTGTGACTTATTTCAGTTAGAATCATCTACCTGAATCCAGTCATTATGCTGCTACGGGCCTGATGACATAGATTTCATTGCTGAGTGATATTGCATTGTATATAAGTACCACAACTTCTTTATCCATTTTTCGCTTTCTGCGATATTGAACTTGTACCGTAAACGAGGTTCTTGTAAACAGAGCCGTCCCAAACTTTGGGGTGGCTGTGTCTTTTTGATTTTAATTTCCCTAATCTATAGGGCCATAAGTGGAAGTGCCCTAGGCTCTGTTGCTTTGTTTTTTAGATGTTTCAGGAAACACCATACACTTCTCCCAAGTGGCTGTTGGCAATATACATCCCGCCCATCAGCATAACAAGGCTCCCAGTTCTCCATGGCCTGTCCTGCCTGTCTGGATTTTACACTTTTTTCAGATGGCCCTTTTGACCGGGGGCAAGTGAGACTTCATTGTAGTGCAGATTTCCTTTGCAGGCTTGCTTGGGTGGCCAAAAAGGGCGTATGCGTTTTTTCCTGAATATATTCAGGAAAAAACGCATACGCCATTTTTGGCCAAGTGCATCATTGTCGACGTTTTGCCTCTTTTCCTCTGCTTTAAATGCAATTCCAGTGTACCTCCTGAAATTGGTTTCCTGCAATTCTGCCCCGCTTTCAAGTCCTCTTGGCAGCCTTACTTCAGTATATTTTTGGACGATAGCTGTCATTTATAACTCTGCAGGTTTGTGAATTACAGTGCCCCTGAGCTCCTTTCTTCAACTCGCTTTCTTGTGAGCTGGCCGCAACACCGCAGGATTGCTTCAGGCCCTAATCTGGTTCCGGCACGGCATGCTGAGCCTTTGGTTAATTCCTCTTCCTGGTGGGAAATGAGAGTTAAATTTGCCCGTCCAGACACCTCCAGCTAGTCTCTCATTGGTTCTCCCTATTCCTGTTCATCTTCCGCGGAAATTGCAAACTGGGCCAAACAGGAGGTTAAAGGCACTGACTCTCCAAGTCGGGAGAGTATTAGTAAAGCGTCTGGAATGTTGAACCCGATTACCAGGGGACGAGAACTGAGACATATTGGAACACGTCTCCCGATCACATGGTTGATCATACTCTGGGTTCCACATGCATGATTTAGCTGAAGGAAGAATCCCTTAAACATGGAGAGTTGAGACCTGTGGAATGTGTACCATGTAATATGACTTCAAAGGGTCTTCATTTGCTCACCGAACCTCCCCAATCCTATCACTGCTGCGTTTATGCCCCTGTACACACGCTTGATTCTCTTTCGGAGACATAGCAATCCATAGCTTTTAAGATATTACTAGTCAGGTACATTCGTAGGCGTTTAATATGGGGTGTTGAGTCCATTTCGTTGAGCAAGGAGTAGCTCTTGTCTATTCCATATTTGGCTTAAGGAACTTTATCTGTGCTCATTTCAGTCTGGTTTTATGCAGCACCCCAACTCACCTTTCCCCTTAAGCAAGCATAAGTTGGTTTTCTAAATTTGAGACCCTGTTCTGTTTTGTAATCCAGTTCCTGTGTAGCCAAGTTTACATTCCGTGTATTAGTGATATCTTATGATGTTTCTTTTTCTGTGTGACTTATTTCAGTTAGAATCATCTACCTGAATCCAGTCATTATGCTGCTACGGGCCTGATGACATAGATTTCATTGCTGAGTGATATTGCATTGTATATAAGTACCACAACTTCTTTATCCATTTTTCGCTTTCTGCGATATTGAACTTGTACCGTAAACGAGGTTCTTGTAAACAGAGCCGTCCCAAACTTTGGGGTGGCTGTGTCTTTTTGATTTTAATTTCCCTAAGCTATAGGACCATAAGTGGAAGTGCCCTAGGCTCTGTTGCTTTGTTTTTTAGATGTTTCAGGAAACACCATACACTTCTCCCGAGTGGCTGTTGGCAATTTACATCCCGCCCATCAGCATAACAAGGCTCCCAGTTCTCCATGGCCTGTCCTGCCTTTCTGGATTTTACACTTTTTTCAGATGGCCCTTTTTACCGGGGGAACGTGAGACTTCATTGTAGTGCAGATTTCCTTTGCAAGCTTGCTTGGTTGGCCAAAAAGTGCGTATGCGTTTTTTCCTGAATATATTCAGGAAAAAACGCATACCCCCTTTTTGGCCAAGTGCATCATTGACGACGTTCTGCCTCTTTTCCTATGCTTTAAATGCAATTCCAGTCTACCTCCTGAAATTGGTTTCCTGCAATTCTGCCCCGCTTTCAAGTCCTCTTGGCAGCCTTACTTCAGTATATTTTTGGACGATAGCTGTCATTTATAACTCTGCAGGTTTGTGAATTACAGTGCCCCTGAGCGCCTTTCTTCAACCCGCTTTCTTGTGAGCTGGCCGCAACACCGCAGGATTGCTTCAGGCCCTAATCTGGTTCCGGCACGGCACGCTGAGCCTTTGGTTAATTCCTCTTCCTGGTGGGAAATGAGAGTTAAATTTGCCCGTCCAGACACCTCCAGCTAGTCTCTCATTGGTTCTCCCTATTCCTGTTCATCTTCCGCAGAAATTGCAAACTGGGCCAAACAGGAGGTTAAAGGCACTGACTCTCCAAGTCGGGAGAGTGTTAGTAAAGCGTCTGGAATGTTGCACCCGAGTACCAGGGGACGAAAACTGAGACATATTTGAACACGACTCCCGATCACACGGTTGATCATACTCTGGGTTCCACATGCATGATTTAGCTGAAGGAAGAATCCCTTAAACCTGGAGAGTTGAGACCCGTGGAATGGGTACCATGCAATATGACTTCAAAGGGTCTTCATTTGCTCACCGAACCTCTCCAATCCTATCACTGCTGCGTTTATGACCCTGTACACACGCTTGCTTCTCTTTTGGAGACATAGCGATCCATAGGTTTTAAGATACTTACTAGTCAGGTACATTCTTAGGCGTTTAATATGGGGTGTTGAGTCCCTTTCGTTGAGCAAGGAGTAGCTCTTGTCTATTTCATATTTGGCTTAAGGAACTTTATCTGTGCTCATTTCAATCTCTGGTTTTATGCAGCACCCCAACTCACCTTTCCCCTTAAGCAAGCATAAGTTGGTTTTCTAAATTTGAGACCCTCTTCTGTTTTGTAATCCAGTTCCTGTGTAGCCAAGTTTACATTCCGTGTATTAGTGATATCTTATGATGTTTCTTTTCCTGTGTGACTTATTTCAGTTAGAATCATCATACCTGAATCCACTCATTATGCTGCTACGGGCCTGATGACTTAGATTTCATTGCTGAGTGATATTGCATTGTACGTAAGTACCACAACTTCTTTATCCATTTTTCACTTTCTGCGATATTGAACTAGTCCCATAAACGAGTTTCTTGTAAACAGAGCCGTCCCAAACTTAGGGGTGGCTGTGTCTTTTTGATTTTAATTTCCCTAATCTATAGGGCCATAAGTGGAAGTGCCCTAGGCTCTGTTGCTTTGTTTTTTAGATGTTTCACGAAACACCATACACTTCTCCCAAGTGGCTGTTGGCAATATACATCCCGCCCATCAGCATAACAAGGATCCCAGTTCTCCATGGCCTGTCCTGCCTTTCTGGATTTTACACTTTTTTCAGATGGCCCTTTTGACCGGGGGGAAGTGAGACTTCATTGTAGTGCAGATTTCCTTTGCAAGCTTGCTTGGTTGGCCAAAAAGGGCGTATGCGTTTTTTCCTGAATATATTCAGGAAAAAACGCATACGCCCTTTTTGGCCAAGTGCATCATTGTGGACGTTCTGCCTCTTTTCCTATGCTTTAAATGCAATTCCAGTCTACCTCCTGAAATCGGTTTCCTGCAATTGTGCCTTGCTTTCAATGCCTCTTCATAGCCTTATCTCAATATATTTTTTGAAAATAGTTGGCCTTTATAACTCTGCAGGTTTTTGAATTGCAGTGGCCCTTAGCTCCATTTTTCAGCTCTTATTTTTGTGATCTTGCCTCATAACCACAGGATTCCTTCAGGCCCTATTCTTCTTCTGGGGCACCTTGCTGTGCCTTTGGTTTATTCTTCTTACTAATGTGAAATTAGAGTGACATGTGCCCATTGAAACTGCTATAGCTAGTTTCTCACTGGTTCCCCCTATTTCCATTCATCCTCCGCACTAACTGCAGACTGTGCGATACCAGAACTTAAAGGCATTGACTCTCCATGTGGGGATATTGTTAGTAAAGCGGCCGGAATGTCGATCCGGAGCCCCAGGAGAGGAAAAATGAGGTGCGTTTTAGAAACCTTTCCCGATCATATGGTATACCAGTCGCTGGGTTTCCCAAGCATGGTTTAGCTGTAGGAAGATTCCCTTCAACCTGGAGTTTTGGGACCCTTGGAATGAGTAGCATGAAGTATTGCATTAAACTTTTGGCAGTTGCTCACCAAAGCTCACCAATCCTCTCAGCCCCAAGTGTCCAGCCTTATGTGTTATCCAGCTGTGGGTTTATATGTGGTCAATCCAGGTTGCATCACAGCCCCTGAGCAAATTTTGTAAGAATTTTTCTCTCTTTCATTGTTTCTGCGTTTTGTTTTTAAAATTTATTTCTATAATGGGGTTTAGCTCATTTTCACTGCTGTGTTTGTGCCGCTCTGCACACACTTGATTCCCTTATGGAGATATATCAATACATGGGTTTTAAGAGTCTTATTACTCAGATATATTTCTCTGCGGTGTATAGGGTGTGTTGAGGCCAGTTCATTGAGCAAGGTGTAGATCTTGTCTAATATCTATTTGGTTTATTGAACGGTATCTGTGCTAATTTCAAACTCTGGTTTTATGCATCACCCCACCTCTCCTTTCCCCTTAAGCTGACATAAGTGTGTTTTCTAAATGTGAGACACTGTTCTGTTCTGTAATTCATTTCTTGTGCAGCCATATTTACCCTCCCTCTATAAGTGATATCTTATGATATGTTTCTTTTTCTGTTTGACTTATTTCAAGTAGTATTATCGGACCTAAATCCACTCTTTATCCTTCTACTAGCCTTATTACATTGATTTCATGGTGAAGAGATATTCCATTGTACATAAGTACCACATCTTCTTTATCCATTGTTCTCTTTCCTGGGATATTTAAGGTGTACTGAAGTTGAGGTTCTTGTAAACAGAGTAGCCCTAAACTGTGGTGTGCTTGTGTCTTGTTGATTTTTAGACTTCCCTAGATATACTCCCATGATTGGAAGTGTCCTATGCTCTGTAGCTCTGTTTTCTAGATGATTTAGGAACCACCATACACTTCTCCAGAGTGGCTCTCGGCAGTTCACACACTGCCCATCAGCGTATAAAGGCTCCCTGTTCTCCATGGCCTGTCCTGCATTTCTGGTTTTTACAAATTTTTAGGATGGCCCTTTTGACCAGTGGGAAATGAGACTTCTTTGTTGTGCACATTTGCATTGCTTGCTTGCTTCGTTGCCCATAAAGTGCGTATGTGTTTTTTCCTGGTTATAATCAGGAAAAAACGCATACGCCCTTTTGGGCCAACTGCATCATTGTCGAAATTCTGCCGCTTTTCATGTGCTTTAAAGACGAGTCCAATCTATCTCTTGAAATCTGTTTCTTGCAATTCTGTCTTGCATTCAGATCCTCTTCTTTGCCTTACCTCAACATATTTTTGGACGTTAGTTTTCATTTATAACTCTGCAGGTTTGTGAATTGCAGTGACCCTGAGCTCCATTTCTTAAGTTGCTCTTTTGTGAGCTGGGCTCAAACCCACAGAATTGCTTCAGGACCTATTTTGGCTCCGGCGAGGTGGGCTGAGCCTTTTTTCAATTCTTATTCTTAATGGGAAATTAGAGTGATATGTGCCCGTCCAAACCCCTACAACTATTCTCTCATTGGTTCCCCCTCTTCCCGTTCATCCTCCTCACAATTTGCAAAATGTGTGAAACAGAAGTTTAAATGTGCTGATTCTCCAAGTGGAGAGATTCTAAGTAACGTGGCCAGAATGGTGAACAGGAGCACCAGGAGAGGATAAATGAGCTGCATTTTAGACACATCTCCCGATCACATGGTGTACAGTCCTCTGGGTTTTCCATGCATGTTTTAGCTGTAGGAAGATCCCTTGAACCTGCAGATTTGGGACCCATTGAATGGGTACCAGGTAGTATTACTTTAAAGGGTGTGCATTTCCTCACCCAACCTCACATTTCTCTTAGTGCAAACAGTTTCCAGCCTTATGTCTCATCCTGCTGTGGGTCTAGATGTGTTCAATCCATGTTGCATCACCGTCCCTGAGGAAAAGTTGTAAGAGGTTTTCTCTGTCTCTCTGTCATTTATTTTTTTCAATTTATTACTATATTGGTTACAGCTGATTTTCAAAGCTCTGTTTCTTGCTGCTGTACATCCACTTGATTCACGTACAAGAGACATCAGTAAATTCTTTTTCAGATTCTTACCAGTCGTATATATTCTTTTCCGGTGACTTGAGTGTGCTGAGTGCAGTTCTTTTAGCTACCGTGTGGGCCTTGTTGATTATCAGTTTGGTATTTGGAATGGTATCTTTGCTAATTTCAACCTCCTGGATGATGCCTCACCCCTCCCCACCTTTCCCGTTTAGCAGCCTTATGCGTGTTTTCTACATATTTGACTATGTTTTTGTTTCGTAATTTATTTCATGTGTAGCCATTTTGGATTCCACCTTTAAGTGATATCTTATGATATGTGTCTTTTCTTTTTGAATTATGTCACTTAGAAAGATCATACGTAACTCCTCCGGAGTTGTTACAACTGGCCATAGTTCATTGATTTCCAGGCTGAATAATATTCCACTCTACCTAAGTACCACATCTCTATCCATTTTTTCCCTCCAGAGACATTTAAGTTATATCCTAGTCGAGGATCTTTTAAACAGAGAGGGGGTAAACTTTGGGGTGCCTGTGTCCTCTCAATTTTTGTTTTTCCCAAGATATATGCCCATGAGTGCAATTGCCCTATGCTCTGTAGCTCATTTTTTAGATGCTTTAGTAAACACAATACACTTCTCCAGAATGGCCGTTGGCAATATACATTTCCACTATAAGTCTCACAGGGCTCCCTCTTCTCCTTGCCCTGTCCTGCATTTCTGTTGTTTACGCTTTATGAGGATGGCTCTTCTGACTGATGCGAAGTGATATCTTTTGTAGTATTGACTTCCAGTGCCCACCTGTTTGCTTGGCTAAAAAAGTGTATGCCCTTTTCTTGAATATATACAGAAAAAAACGCATACACCCTTTTTGGCCAACTGCAATGTTGGCAATGTTCAGCTCCTTTTCTTGTGCTTAATGGCGAGTCCTTTCTACCTCCTCAGATCCCTTTCCTGCCATTCTCCCTTGCTTACAAGTCCTTTTCTCTGACTTTCCTCAAGACATTTTTCAGTGATGGATATTTTCAACTCTGCAGTTTCATGAATTTTACTGCCCCTGAGTTCCATTGTTCAACTTGCGTTTATGGGAACTGGCCACAAAGCAGCGGGATTTCCTCAAGCCCTATACTGTTTCCATGGGCAACCCTAGCCTTTGGTCAATTCGTCTTCCTGATTGGAAATTAGAGTGACATGTGCCTGTCTGAACACCTAGGACTTGTCTCTCATTGTTCCTCATCCTTCCGCTTCATCCTCTGGACAAATTCCAAACTGTACGCAACAGGATGTTGACAGTGCTGACATCTCCAAGTGGGGAGACTGTTAGTAAAGACGCTGGAGGGGTGAACCCGAGCACCAGGAGATGAGGAGATGAGATGCCTTTTCCAAACTCTTCCCAATCAGACGGTATACCATCCTCTCTGTGTGACAGACATGTTTTAGCAGTAGGAAGAGTCCCATTCATGTAAGGAGAACACCAGGGCTTTTTCAAAATCAGTGTCTGCCCAAAACCCAAACTGGGGAATTTTTTAAGCTATGGCTACACATATGTTCATTAAGGGCCTTGGGAAGTAGGCAGAGTCCAAACTTTAGACGATTGAAGTCTTCAGGGTCAGAAGCACTCACCACCAGCTTCCCTTAGGTTACACTTTAACTGTCATTGATAGATGATGTCAATAAAAATATCTATTCTTTTCCAGATTATTTCCCCTTATAGGTTATTGCAAAATGTTGAGTGTAGTTCCCTGTGCTATACAGTAGTTCCTTGTTGATGATCTATTTTATACATAGCAGTGTGTATGTGTTAATCCCAAACTGTTAATTTATCCCTCCTCCCACCTTTCCCCTTTGGTAATAATAAATTATAAGATTTTATACTTCTCAGAAATGGGGGAGCTGAAAGAGAGGTATAATTTTCAATGGAAAAGCATTTAAAACAAGATTGAAGCTTTAACCAAGATTATTAGATGTACATCCTTGGAAAGAAATCACTTCGTTTCTCTAATATTGACCTGACAAATAAGACAGACCTTTTCACTGAACTTGCTTATAATAAAGTGATGGAAATATCAAATGGAAGTGTTAGAAACATCTTATTTTACCCGAGCCTTATACACTGTTCTATGTTAACTACAGTTTGGCTCACACATCTGTTCATTGAGGTTACAATAGTCTCAATTTCTGTTACTGATCCTCCAGAGTGGACCCCAACAAGTGTCCCCCTGCCCAGTGTCATTGGGGCCAACAGATCGAGACTGAGTTTGGTTCACAAGCAAAGGAAACTTTATATTTTGATCAGAGAATGGAGAGGTGAGAGCATGCACTACCCCGTGGGCTGTGGGCTGGGCTGTTGTGTAGAGATCCTGTCAGAGTCAGTGGGAGGGAGGGGGCGGAGCTCTCGAGGGCCGGGTTGGCTGCAGCTCAGGCTCTATATCGCGGAGTCTGCACTGGGCCCCAGGAGCTGAGGTGTCGTCCCAGCCATTCTGCACTAGGAAATCTGGTCTGAAGTGCCGGGTGTGGAACCTCTGCATGCGGGACCCTAGGAGCACATGAAATTAGACAAAGCACAAAGGATAAAAAAGGTTAGACTTGACTTTATTGCCCAGATTCTATTTTTATCTCCCAGGGATTTTTAATGGGCTTTGCTGGGGACAAACCCCTCCTCTGCCTTTTGTCCCGTTCCTCATTCTTGGAGTGCTGAGGGTGCAGACCCTTCTTCTGTAACTGCTGAGTGCTGAGTTGGGAGCCCTCATACCCGGGGGCGAGGGTCAGAGCTTCTCCCCAGCAGCCTCCAGGTGACGTTGATTGTCCCCAGGCCCCCTGCCTCCCTGCTCGTCCACCTGAGCACCAGCATTGGAAGTGTTATAGATTCTAATGACCTTTAAGGGTCCAGGAAAGAGATGTGCAGAGACGCTGTGGGAACCTGTTTCACCCCGCCCCACATTTTTTCGGCCACCTTAGGCTGACCGTTTCTGCCAGCCTAGATGCTCTGACCAGTAGTCTGCGCTTTCTTCAATTAGGTCCCTGAATTAATGTACAAACAGCACCAGGTGTCAGAGCCCTGCCCGCTCAAATCCCAGACAGTCCAGGGTCAGTGGTGATCAAGGACCATGATGGCCACTGAGTCAACAGCCTTTTGAAGTAAACAGGAGTCCAGCCAGTCTCATTGGCCACCATCATCACGGTGTCTGTAGGCTTTTCTATGGTGACAGTGTGATATACGGTTCCCCCGCCAAGATTATTAGCTCCCCTCTGGGTGCAGTATGTCCTGCAAGCAGTAGTCTACTCTTTTGGGACACACTCTTGTTGTTTTATGAGAGAAACTCCAGGTCAAGTGATGTTCACACGAGTCGTCATGGTGCCCTGTTGCCCCCGGTTATCTCTCTGGATGTTGGAGTTGGAAGGCCTCCTCACTCGAGGTTGGTGTGCCCACAGAGCGAACCCTGCAACTTCAGGGCATGGTTGGTGGTTAGGATCACCACGTGGGGTCCTTTTCCCTTAGGAGGGAGGTGGCCTTTGGGGCTGCTGATTTCCAGGTTTTTAGATACCGCCAGTATCTTGGCCAGATGTGGCAGTGGGCCAAGCCCCTTGGTGCCCGTAGTTTATCCTACCTGGATGGCATTCTTGCATTGTTCCATTTCAAGTGGTCCCAGTTTTTGCACTAATTCTCCAATGGCGATTCACCTTTCACCGGGAATGTAAAGGTCAAAGGGTTTAGCTAAATTAGGGAGTTCCAGGGCAAGGGTCTGAATTGACTGCTCTTTCCATTCTTGAAAGGCCACTTCTGGATTCTATTCAAAAGGATCATCATCTTTTCCTTTCAGTGTTTCATATAGAGGCCCAGCTAGTAGACTGTAGTTAGGGATCCAGAAGCAGCAAACCCTGGCCTCCCCAGGAACCCCTAAGCTGTCTTCTAGTTTTAGAAAGGGGTAAGGCTGAAAATGGTTTCTTCCCTTTCCTGGGATGGGCTTCTCCGACCTTCTGTGAGAACGAAGCCCAGGCAGGTCACTGCAGTCTGTGATATTTGAGCTTTTTCTTGGACAACTTCTATCCTTTATTGGCTTGGTAGTTCAGAGGCCTCCTTAGTAGGGCTGGCGATCAGAATGTCGTCTGCGTACTGAAGGAGGGTTTCCTTTCCCAGAGGTAGAACTTTTAGGTCTTTAGCTAAGCTTTCCCCAAAGATGGTGTGGGAATTTTTGCACCCTTGGGGCAAGACGGCCCGGAAGTATTGTTTTAGTTGTATGTTGAGTCCTGCCACTCACAAGCCAAAATTTCTTGTGACTCTGGGACTAATGGAATACAAAAGAAGGCATCATTGAAGACTAATACAGAATACCATGTCCTGGTGGTTGGTAGAATGACCAGCAGGGTGTAGGAATTAGGAGCAGCTGGAGGTATATCCTCGGTGGCTTCACTGACTGTCCTGACATCCTTTACCAGGTCCCCAGCAGCCCATGGGGCTCTCGTGGTCAGACCAATCCCAGAATATGGAGCTCACCTGGGCAGGTACCCCACCCCCACCCCAGCCCACGGGGCTCTCATGGTCAGGCCCCTCCCAGGATACAGACCTACCCTTGCAGGTACCGTGGCAGGGCTGGGCACACAGGAACCGTGCACATAGCCCTCATTGCAGAGCACCCCCAGCTCACCTGTCGCTCAGAGCTGACACAGAGCACCTCAGAGCAGGACTTGAACTAACAAACAGCAGCTGCGACAGGTCTGTGACCCTGGGCATCACTCTGTGCGGCCTCCCTCCACCTGGTCTTCCAGAGACTTCCACTGCACCCGGGGCACCAGGCCTCTGTCTCCAACCACCACCCACCCCTCCTCTCCCTGACTCCAGGGTTCCTCTCATTAGGAGAGGGTTTTCTTGAAGTTGTCTCCCACTCATGGGCCAGATAAAATCATTAGAAAACAAGCCAAAGCTGCAGCCCCTTGTCTATCCTCACTCTCAGAGCCCACACCTGTTCCTTGGACCTGGCCGGTTCAGCAAGTTCCATTTTCTGCAACTGTGAGCCCCTGAGGGGTGATGATTGGCTGACCTGGGCAGCCTTACCGTGCCGGCCAGCCCTCCCCAGGTGTGCCTGGGTTGAGATCAATATAAATACCACTCCAGGCAGCAAGAGCCCCTGCAGCCGTTCCTGATGCCATTTTCTCTGCCCTGTCAGCAGTCTCGGGGCTGGGCTGGTGGGAGGGAGTGAGAGGCCACGGCTTTGTGGGTGGCCCAGTGTGAGTGGGGCTCTGCTGGACTTTCTGCAGCAGTAGCCAGGCTGCCACCTGCTAAAGAAGAGGATGTGCCACCTATACCTGCTGCTGGAATTTCTCCCTGGGCAGAGGTGAGGAAGGAAAAAAGCAGTGGGGGCAGGGACAGGACGGGTATCTCAGGCAGGGAAATGGAAATCTTCCAGAAGAGCACCCAGGGCCAGGACCATCCTGGCTGGCCTGCAGGCACCAAGTCGGCCGGCATGCTGTCACTCGTGTGGCTCTATGGCCCTTCCTCTAGGCTTTCAAGTCCTTGTATAAATTCAGGTGTTTTACCTGGGATGGGTAGGAATAGTTCAGCAGCAACTGGCCTGGGGCTCAGCTCACGTTTACTCACAGATGCCTCAGCACGGTGCCCCAGCTTTGCAATGAGGACGCTTGTTGCGTGGGGGCTGCTGGCTGAATGGGAGACGATTCCCCACCACTGACCAACTTCAGAATTGTTTACAACTGGAGCAAGTGCCCTGATACGGTTTTCCTCTGTGGAACTGGTGGGTTCTGTGTTTTTTTTCTCTTTTTCGTTTTTGGTTCAAGGTAGATTTTATTCCTCTTTTTTGTATTTACAGATATAAGCATGGAAATAATTTATTCATATAAATACATGTATGTGAAGGGAATAATTGTTTTTTCTGTTTTTTTTTTAATTTTATTTCTTTTTAATTTTGAATTTTATTTTATATTTTTATACAGCAGGTTCTTATTGGTTATCTATTTTATACATATAAATGTATACATGCCAATCCCAGTCTCTCAACTCCTCCCACCACCAACCTCCAACAGCTTTCCCCGCTTGTTGTCCATACGTTTGTTGTCTACATCTGTTGCTCTATTTATGCCTTGCAAAATGGTTAACCTGTACAGTTTTTCTAGGTTCCACATATATGCATGAATATACAAGATTTGTTTTTCTCTTTCTGACTTACTTCACTCTGTATGACACTCTCTAGATCCATCGACGTCTCTACAAATGACCCAATTTCATTCCTTTTCATGGTTTAGTAATATTCCGTTTTATATATGTACCACAGCTTTATGCATTCGTCTGTCTGTGGGCATTTAGGTTGCTTCCATTACCTCGATATTGTAAAGAGTGAGGCAATGAACATTGCGGTGAATGTCTCTTTTTGATTTATGGTTTTGTCTGGGTATATGTCCAGAACTGGGATTGCTGTATCATATGGTAATTCTACTGTTAGTTTCTTAAGAAACTCCATATTGTTCTCCATAGTGACTGTATCAATTTATATTCCCAACAATAGTGGAAGAGGGTTCCATTTCTCCACACCCTTTCCAGCATTTTTTGTTTCTAGATTTTCTGATGATGCCCATTCTACCAGGTGTGAGGTGATATCTCATTGTTGAGTCCATTTCCTTGAGCAAGGGGTAGGTCTTGTCTATTACATATTTAGCTTATGGAACGGTATCTGTGCTAATTTCAAACACAGGTTTTATGCAGCACCCCAACTAACCTTCCCCCTTAAGCAAGCATAAGTTGGTTTTCTAAACATGAGACCCTGTTCTGTTTTGTTATTCAGTTCATGTGTAGCCAAGTTCGCATTCCATGTATTAGTGGTACCTTATGATGTTTATTTTTCTGTGTGACTTTTTTCACTTAGAATCACCGTGCCTCAATCAACTCATTATGCTGGTACGGGCCTGGTGACATAGTTTTCATTGCTGAGAGGTATTCTGTTGTACGTAAGTACTGCAACTTCTTTATCCATTATTTGCTCTCCGGCATATTTAACTTGTGCTGCAGAAGAGGTTCCTGTAAACAGAGCCGTACCAAATTTTTGGGTGGCTGTGTCTTTTTGATTTTAATTTCCCTAAGCTATAGGACCATAAGTGGAAGTGCCCTAGGCTCTGTTGCTTTGTTTTTTAGATGTTTCAGGAAACACCATACACTTCTCCCCAGTGGCTGTTGGCAATTTACATCCCGCCCATCAGCATAACAAGGCTCCCTGTTCTCCATGGCCTCTCCTGCCTTTCTGGATTTTACACTTTTTTCAGATGGCCCTTTTGACCGGGGAGAAGTGAGACTTCATTGTAGTGCAGATTTCCTCTGCAAGCTTGCTTGGTTGGCCAAAAAGGGCGTATGCGTTTTTTCCTGAATATATTCAGGAAAAAACGCATACGCCCTTTTTGGCCAAGTGCATCATTGTGGACGTTCTGCCTCTTTTCCTATGCTTTAAATGCAATTCCTGTCTACCTCCTGAAATCGGTTTCCTGCAATTCTGCCCTGCTTTCAAGTCCTCTTGGCAGCCTTACTTCAGTATATTTTTGGACGATAGCTGTCATTTATGACTCTGCAGGTTTGTGAATTACAGTGCCCCTGAGCTCCTTTTTTCAACTCGCTTTCTTGTGAGCTGGCCGCAACACCGCAGGATTGCTTCAGGCCCTAATCTTGTTCCGGCACGGCACGCTGAGCCTTTGGTTAATTCCTCTTCCTGGTGGGAAATGAGAGTTAAATTTGCCCGTCCAGACACCTCCAGCTAGTCTCTCATTGGTTCTCCCTATTCCTGTTCATCTTCCGCAGAAATTGCAAACTGGGCCAAACAGGAGGTTAAAGGCACTGACTCTCCAAGTCGGGAGAGTGTTAGTAAAGCGTCTGGAATGTTGCAACCGAGTACCAGGGGACGAAAACTGAGACATATTTGAACACGACTCCCGATCACATGGTTGATCATACTCTGGGATCCACATGCATGTTTTCGCTGAAGGAAGAATCCCTTAAACCTGGAGAGTTGAGACCCGTGGAATGGGTACCATGCAATATGACTTCAAAGGGTCTTCATTTGCTCACCGAACCTCCCCAATCCTATCACTGCTGCGTTTATGCCCCTGTACACACGCTTGATTCTCTTTTGGAGACATAGCGATCCATAGGTTTTAAGATACTTACTAGTCAGGTACATTCGTAGGCGTTTAATATGGGGTGTTGAGTCCATTTCGTTGAGCAAGGAGTAGCTCTTGTCTATTTCATATTTGGCTTAAGGAACTTTATCTGTGCTCATTTCAATCTCTGGTTTTATGCAGCACCCCAACTCACCTTTCCCCTTAAGCAAGCATAAGTTGGTTTTCTAAATTTGAGACCCTGTTCTGTTTTGTAATCCAGTTCCTGTGTAGCCAAGTTTACATTCCGTGTATTAGTGATATCTTATGATGTTTCTTTTCCTGTGTGACTTATTTCAGTTAGAATCATCATACCTGAATCCACTCATTATGCTGCTACGGGCCTGATGACATAGATTTCATTGCTGAGTGATATTGCATTGTATGTAAGTACCACAACTTCTTTATCCATTTTTCACTTTCTGCGATATTGAACTAGTCCCATAAACGAGTTTCTTGTAAACAGATCCGTCCCAAACTTAGGGGTGGCTGTGTCTTTTTGATTTTAATTTCCCTAATCTATAGGGCCATAAGTGGAAGTGCCCTAGGCTCTGTTGCTTTGTTTTTTAGATGTTTCACGAAACACCATACACTTCTCCCAAGTGGCTGTTGGCAATATACATCCCGCCCATCAGCATAACAAGGCTCCCAGTTCTCCATGGCCTGTCCTGCCTGTCTGGATTTTACACTTTTTTCAGATGGCCCTTTTGACCGGGGGCAAGTGAGACTTCATTGTAGTGCAGATTTCCTTTGCAGGCTTGCTTGGGTGGCCAAAAAGGGCGTATGCGTTTTTTCCTGAATATATTCAGGAAAAAACGCATACGCCATTTTTGGCCAAGTGCATCATTGTCGACGTTTTGCCTCTTTTCCTCTGCTTTAAATGCAATTCCAGTGTACCTCCTGAAATTGGTTTCCTGCAATTCTGCCCCGCTTTCAAGTCCTCTTGGCAGCCTTACTTCAGTATATTTTTGGACGATAGCTGTCATTTATAACTCTGCAGGTTTGTGAATTACAGTGCCCCTGAGCTCCTTTCTTCAACTCGCTTTCTTGTGAGCTGGCCGCAACACCGCAGGATTGCTTCAGGCCCTAATCTGGTTCCGGCACGGCATGCTGAGCCTTTGGTTAATTCCTCTTCCTGGTGGGAAATGAGAGTTAAATTTGCCCGTCCAGACACCTCCAGCTAGTCTCTCATTGGTTCTCCCTATTCCTGTTCATCTTCCGCGGAAATTGCAAACTGGGCCAAACAGGAGGTTAAAGGCACTGACTCTCCAAGTCGGGAGAGTATTAGTAAAGCGTCTGGAATGTTGAACCCGATTACCAGGGGACGAGAACTGAGACATATTGGAACACGTCTCCCGATCACATGGTTGATCATACTCTGGGTTCCACATGCATGATTTAGCTGAAGGAAGAATCCCTTAAACATGGAGAGTTGAGACCTGTGGAATGGGTACCATGTAATATGACTTCAAAGGGTCTTCATTTGCTCACCGAACCTCCCCAATCCTATCACTGCTGCGTTTATGCCCCTGTACACACGCTTGATTCTCTTTCGGAGACATAGCAATCCATAGCTTTTAAGATATTACTAGTCAGGTACATTCGTAGGCGTTTAATATGGGGTGTTGAGTCCATTTCGTTGAGCAAGGAGTAGCTCTTGTCTATTCCATATTTGGCTTAAGGAACTTTATCTGTGCTCATTTCAGTCTGGTTTTATGCAGCACCCCAACTCACCTTTCCCCTTAAGCAAGCATAAGTTGGTTTTCTAAATTTGAGACCCTGTTCTGTTTTGTAATCCAGTTCCTGTGTAGCCAAGTTTACATTCCGTGTATTAGTGATATCTTATGATGTTTCTTTTTCTGTGTGACTTATTTCAGTTAGAATCATCTACCTGAATCCAGTCATTATGCTGCTACGGGCCTGATGACATAGATTTCATTGCTGAGTGATATTGCATTGTATATAAGTACCACAACTTCTTTATCCATTTTTCGCTTTCTGCGATATTGAACTTGTACCGTAAACGAGGTTCTTGTAAACAGAGCCGTCCCAAACTTTGGGGTGGCTGTGTCTTTTTGATTTTAATTTCCCTAATCTATAGGGCCATAAGTGGAAGTGCCCTAGGCTCTGTTGCTTTGTTTTTTAGATGTTTCACGAAACACCATACAATTCTCCCAAGTGGCTGTTGGCAATATACATCCCGCCCATCAGCATAACAAGGCTCCCAGTTCTCCATGGCCTGTCCTGCCTGTCTGGATTTTACACTTTTTTCAGATGGCCCTTTTGACCGGGGGCAAGTGAGACTTCATTGTAGTGCAGATTTCCTTTGCAGGCTTGCTTGGGTGGCCAAAAAGGGCGTATGCGTTTTTTCCTGAATATATTCAGGAAAAAACGCATACGCCATTTTTGGCCAAGTGCATCATTGTCGACGTTTTGCCTCTTTTCCTCTGCTTTAAATGCAATTCCAGTGTACCTCCTGAAATTGGTTTCCTGCAATTCTGCCCCGCTTTCAAGTCCTCTTGGCAGCCTTACTTCAGTATATTTTTGGACGATAGCTGTCATTTATAACTCTGCAGGTTTGTGAATTACAGTGCCCCTGAGCTCCTTTCTTCAACTCGCTTTCTTGTGAGCTGGCCGCAACACCGCAGGATTGCTTCAGGCCCTAATCTGGTTCCGGCACGGCATGCTGAGCCTTTGGTTAATTCCTCTTCCTGGTGGGAAATGAGAGTTAAATTTGCCCGTCCAGACACGTCCAGCTAGTCTCTCATTGGTTCTCCCTATTCCTGTTCATCTTCCGCGGAAATTGCAAACTGGGCCAAACAGGAGGTTAAAGGCACTGACTCTCCAAGTCGGGAGAGTATTAGTAAAGCGTCTGGAATGTTGAACCCGATTACTAGGGGACGAGAACTGAGACATATTGGAACACGTCTCCCGATCACATGGTTGATCATACTCTGGGTTCCACATGCATGATTTAGCTGAAGGAAGAATCCCTTAAACATGGAGAGTTGAGACCTGTGGAATGGGTACCATGTAATATGACTTCAAAGGGTCTTCATTTGCTCACCGAACCTCCCCAATCCTATCACTGCTGCGTTTCTGCCCCTGTACACACGCTTGATTCTCTTTCGGAGACATAGCAATCCATAGCTTTTAAGATATTACTAGTCAGGTACATTCGTAGGCGTTTAATATGGGGTGTTGAGTCCATTTCGTTGAGCAAGGAGTAGCTCTTGTCTATTCCATATTTGGCTTAAGGAACTTTATCTGTGCTCATTTCAGTCTGGTTTTATGCAGCACCCCAACTCACCTTTCCCCTTAAGCAAGCATAAGTTGGTTTTCTAAATTTGAGACCCTGTTCTGTTTTGTAATCCAGTTCCTGTGTAGCCAAGTTTACATTCCGTGTATTAGTGATATCTTATGATGTTTCTTTTTCTGTGTGACTTATTTCAGTTAGAATCATCTACCTGAATCCAGTCATTATGCTGCTACGGGCCTGATGACATAGATTTCATTGCTGAGTGATATTGCATTGTATATAAGTACCACAACTTCTTTATCCATTTTTCGCTTTCTGCGATATTGAACTTGTACCGTAAACGAGGTTCTTGTAAACAGAGCCGTCCCAAACTTTGGGGTGGCTGTGTCTTTTTGATTTTAATTTCCCTAAGCTATAGGACCATAAGTGGAAGTGCCCTAGGCTCTGTTGCTTTGTTTTTTAGATGTTTCAGGAAACACCATACACTTCTCCCGAGTGGCTGTTGGCAATTTACATCCCGCCCATCAGCATAACAAGGCTCCCAGTTCTCCATGGCCTGTCCTGCCTTTCTGGATTTTACACTTTTTTCAGATGGCCCTTTTTACCGGGGGAACGTGAGACTTCATTGTAGTGCAGATTTCCTTTGCAAGCTTGCTTGGTTGGCCAAAAAGTGCGTATGCGTTTTTTCCTGAATATATTCAGGAAAAAACGCATACCCCCTTTTTGGCCAAGTGCATCATTGACGACGTTCTGCCTCTTTTCCTATGCTTTAAATGCAATTCCAGTCTACCTCCTGAAATTGGTTTCCTGCAATTCTGCCCCGCTTTCAAGTCCTCTTGGCAGCCTTACTTCAGTATATTTTTGGACGATAGCTGTCATTTATAACTCTGCAGGTTTGTGAATTACAGTGCCCCTGAGCGCCTTTCTTCAACCCGCTTTCTTGTGAGCTGGCCGCAACACCGCAGGATTGCTTCAGGCCCTAATCTGGTTCCGGCACGGCACGCTGAGCCTTTGGTTAATTCCTCTTCCTGGTGGGAAATGAGAGTTAAATTTGCCCGTCCAGACACCTCCAGCTAGTCTCTCATTGGTTCTCCCTATTCCTGTTCATCTTCCGCAGAAATTGCAAACTGGGCCAAACAGGAGGTTAAAGGCACTGACTCTCCAAGTCGGGAGAGTGTTAGTAAAGCGTCTGGAATGTTGCACCCGAGTACCAGGGGACGAAAACTGAGACATATTTGAACACGACTCCCGATCACACGGTTGATCATACTCTGGGTTCCACATGCATGATTTAGCTGAAGGAAGAATCCCTTAAACCTGGAGAGTTGAGACCCGTGGAATGGGTACCATGCAATATGACTTCAAAGGGTCTTCATTTGCTCACTGAACCTCTCCAATCCTATCACTGCTGCGTTTATGACCCTGTACACACGCTTGCTTCTCTTTTGGAGACATAGCGATCCATAGGTTTTAAGATACTTACTAGTCAGGTACATTCTTAGGCGTTTAATATGGGGTGTTGAGTCCCTTTCGTTGAGCAAGGAGTAGCTCTTGTCTATTTCATATTTGGCTTAAGGAACTTTATCTGTGCTCATTTCAATCTCTGGTTTTATGCAGCACCCCAACTCACCTTTCCCCTTAAGCAAGCATAAGTTGGTTTTCTAAATTTGAGACCCTCTTCTGTTTTGTAATCCAGTTCCTGTGTAGCCAAGTTTACATTCCGTGTATTAGTGATATCTTCTGATGTTTCTTTTCCTGTGTGACTTATTTCAGTTAGAATCATCATACCTGAATCCACTCATTATGCTGCTACGGGCCTGATGACTTAGATTTCATTGCTGAGTGATATTGCATTGTACGTAAGTACCACAACTTCTTTATCCATTTTTCACTTTCTGCGATATTGAACTAGTCCCATAAACGAGTTTCTTGTAAACAGAGCCGTCCCAAACTTAGGGGTGGCTGTGTCTTTTTGATTTTAATTTCCCTAATCTATAGGGCCATAAGTGGAAGTGCCCTAGGCTCTGTTGCTTTGTTTTTTAGATGTTTCACGAAACACCATACACTTCTCCCAAGTGGCTGTTGGCAATATACATCCCGCCCATCAGCATAACAAGGATCCCAGTTCTCCATGGCCTGTCCTGCCTTTCTGGATTTTACACTTTTTTCAGATGGCCCTTTTGACCGGGGGGAAGTGAGACTTCATTGTAGTGCAGATTTCCTTTGCAAGCTTGCTTGGTTGGCCAAAAAGGGCGTATGCGTTTTTTCCTGAATATATTCAGGAAAAAACGCATACGCCCTTTTTGGCCAAGTGCATCATTGTGGACGTTCTGCCTCTTTTCCTATGCTTTAAATGCAATTCCAGTCTACCTCCTGAAATCGGTTTCCTGCAATTGTGCCTTGCTTTCAATGCCTCTTCATAGCCTTATCTCAATATATTTTTTGAAAATAGTTGGCCTTTATAACTCTGCAGGTTTTTGAATTGCAGTGGCCCTTAGCTCCATTTTTCAGCTCTTATTTTTGTGATCTTGCCTCATAACCACAGGATTCCTTCAGGCCCTATTCTTCTTCTGGGGCACCTTGCTGTGCCTTTGGTTTATTCTTCTTACTAATGTGAAATTAGAGTGACATGTGCCCATTGAAACTGCTATAGCTAGTTTCTCACTGGTTCCCCCTATTTCCATTCATCCTCCGCACTAACTGCAGACTGTGCGATACCAGAACTTAAAGGCATTGACTCTCCATGTGGGGATATTGTTAGTAAAGCGGCCGGAATGTCGATCCGGAGCCCCAGGAGAGGAAAAATGAGGTGCGTTTTAGAAACCTTTCCCGATCATATGGTATACCAGTCGCTGGGTTTCCCAAGCATGGTTTAGCTGTAGGAAGATTCCCTTCAACCTGGAGTTTTGGGACCCTTGGAATGAGTAGCATGAAGTATTGCATTAAACTTTTGGCAGTTGCTCACCAAAGCTCACCAATCCTCTCAGCCCCAAGTGTCCAGCCTTATGTGTTATCCAGCTGTGGGTTTATATGTGGTCAATCCAGGTTGCATCACAGCCCCTGAGCAAATTTTGTAAGAATTTTTCTCTCTTTCATTGTTTCTGCGTTTTGTTTTTAAAATTTATTTCTATAATGGGGTTTAGCTCATTTTCACTGCTGTGTTTGTGCCGCTCTGCACACACTTGATTCCCTTATGGAGATATATCAATACATGGGTTTTAAGATTCTTATTACTCAGATATATTTCTCTGCGGTGTATAGGGTGTGTTGAGGCCAGTTCATTGAGCAAGGTGTAGATCTTGTCTAATATCTATTTGGTTTATTGAACGGTATCTGTGCTAATTTCAAACTCTGGTTTTATGCATCACCCCACCTCTCCTTTCCCCTTAAGCTGACATAAGTGTGTTTTCTAAATGTGAGACACTGTTCTGTTCTGTAATTCATTTCTTGTGCAGCCATATTTACCCTCCCTCTATAAGTGATATCTTATGATATGTTTCTTTTTCTGTTTGACTTATTTCAAGTAGTATTATTGGACCTAAATCCACTCTTTATCCTTCTACTAGCCTTATTACATTGATTTCATGGTGAAGAGATATTCCATTGTACATAAGTACCACATCTTCTTTATCCATTGTTCTCTTTCCTGGGATATTTAAGGTGTACTGAAGTTGAGGTTCTTGTAAACAGAGTAGCCCTAAACTGTGGTGTGCTTGTGTCTTGTTGATTTTTAGACTTCCCTAGATATACTCCCATGATTGGAAGTGTCCTATGCTCTGTAGCTCTGTTTTCTAGATGATTTAGGAACCACCATACACTTCTCCAGAGTGGCTCTCGGCAGTTCACACACTGCCCATCAGCGTATAAAGGCTCCCTGTTCTCCATGGCCTGTCCTGCATTTCTGGTTTTTACAAATTTTTAGGATGGCCCTTTTGACCAGTGGGAAATGAGACTTCTTTGTTGTGCACATTTGCATTGCTTGCTTGCTTCGTTGCCCATAAAGTGCGTATGTGTTTTTTCCTGGTTATAATCAGGAAAAAACGCATACGCCCTTTTGGGCCAACTGCATCATTGTCGAAATTCTGCCGCTTTTCATGTGCTTTAAAGACGAGTCCAATCTATCTCTTGAAATCTGTTTCTTGCAATTCTGTCTTGCATTCAGATCCTCTTCTTTGCCTTACCTCAACATATTTTTGGACGTTAGTTTTCATTTATAACTCTGCAGGTTTGTGAATTGCAGTGACCCTGAGCTCCATTTCTTAAGTTGCTCTTTTGTGAGCTGGGCTCAAACCCACAGAATTGCTTCAGGACCTATTTTGGCTCCGGCGAGGTGGGCTGAGCCTTTTTTCAATTCTTATTCTTAATGGGAAATTAGAGTGATATGTGCCCATCCAAACCCCTACAACTATTCTCTCATTGGTTCCCCCTCTTCCCGTTCATCCTCCTCACAATTTGCAAAATGTGTGAAACAGAAGTTTAAATGTGCTGATTCTCCAAGTGGAGAGATTCTAAGTAACGTGGCCAGAATGGTGAACAGGAGCACCAGGAGAGGATAAATGAGCTGCATTTTAGACACATCTCCCGATCACATGGTGTACAGTCCTCTGGGTTTTCCATGCATGTTTTAGCTGTAGGAAGATCCCTTGAACCTGCAGATTTGGGACCCATTGAATGGGTACCAGGTAGTATTACTTTAAAGGGTGTGCATTTCCTCACCCAACCTCACATTTCTCTTAGTGCAAACAGTTTCCAGCCTTATGTCTCATCCTGCTGTGGGTCTAGATGTGTTCAATCCATGTTGCATCACCGTCCCTGAGGAAAAGTTGTAAGAGGTTTTCTCTGTCTCTCTGTCATTTATTTTTTTCAATTTATTACTATATTGGTTACAGCTGATTTTCAAAGCTCTGTTTCTTGCTGCTGTACATCCACTTGATTCACGTACAAGAGACATCAGTAAATTCTTTTTCAGATTCTTACCAGTCGTATATATTCTTTTCCGGTGACTTGAGTGTGCTGAGTGCAGTTCTTTTAGCTACCGTGTGGGCCTTGTTGATTATCAGTTTGGTATTTGGAATGGTATCTTTGCTAATTTCAACCTCCTGGATGATGCCTCACCCCTCCCCACCTTTCCCGTTTAGCAGCCTTATGCGTGTTTTCTACATATTTGACTATGTTTTTGTTTCGTAATTTATTTCATGTGTAGCCATTTTGGATTCCACCTTTAAGTGATATCTTATGATATGTGTCTTTTCTTTTTGAATTATGTCACTTAGAAAGATCATACGTAACTCCTCCGGAGTTGTTACAACTGGCCATAGTTCATTGATTTCCAGGCTGAATAATATTCCACTCTACCTAAGTACCACATCTCTATCCATTTTTTCCCTCCAGAGACATTTAAGTTATATCCTAGTCGAGGATCTTTTAAACAGAGAGGGGGTAAACTTTGGGGTGCCTGTGTCCTCTCAATTTTTGTTTTTCCCAAGATATATGCCCATGAGTGCAATTGCCCTATGCTCTGTAGCTCATTTTTTAGATGCTTTAGTAAACACAATACACTTCTCCAGAATGGCCGTTGGCAATATACATTTCCACTATAAGTCTCACAGGGCTCCCTCTTCTCCTTGCCCTGTCCTGCATTTCTGTTGTTTACGCTTTATGAGGATGGCTCTTCTGACTGATGCGAAGTGATATCTTTTGTAGTATTGACTTCCAGTGCCCACCTGTTTGCTTGGCTAAAAAAGTGTATGCCCTTTTCTTGAATATATACAGAAAAAAACGCATACACCCTTTTTGGCCAACTGCAATGTTGGCAATGTTCAGCTCCTTTTCTTGTGCTTAATGGCGAGTCCTTTCTACCTCCTCAGATCCCTTTCCTGCCATTCTCCCTTGCTTACAAGTCCTTTTCTCTGACTTTCCTCAAGACATTTTTCAGTGATGGATATTTTCAACTCTGCAGTTTCATGAATTTTACTGCCCCTGAGTTCCATTGTTCAACTTGCGTTTATGGGAACTGGCCACAAAGCAGCGGGATTTCCTCAAGCCCTATACTGTTTCCATGGGCAACCCTAGCCTTTGGTCAATTCGTCTTCCTGATTGGAAATTAGAGTGACATGTGCCTGTCTGAACACCTAGGACTTGTCTCTCATTGTTCCTCATCCTTCCGCTTCATCCTCTGGACAAATTCCAAACTGTACGCAACAGGATGTTGACAGTGCTGACATCTCCAAGTGGGGAGACTGTTAGTAAAGACGCTGGAGGGGTGAACCCGAGCACCAGGAGATGAGGAGATGAGATGCCTTTTCCAAACTCTTCCCAATCAGACGGTATACCATCCTCTCTGTGTGACAGACATGTTTTAGCAGTAGGAAGAGTCCCATTCATGTAAGGAGAACACCAGGGCTTTTTCAAAATCAGTGTCTGCCCAAAACCCAAACTGGGGAATTTTTTAAGCTATGGCTACACATATGTTCATTAAGGGCCTTGGGAAGTAGGCAGAGTCCAAACTTTAGACGATTGAAGTCTTCAGGGTCAGAAGCACTCACCACCATCTTCCCTTAGGTTACACTTTAACTGTCATTGATAGATGATGTCAATAAAAATATCTATTCTTTTCCAGATTATTTCCCCTTATAGGTTATTGCAAAATGTTGAGTGTAGTTCCCTGTGCTATACAGTAGTTCCTTGTTGATGATCTATTTTATACATAGCAGTGTGTATGTGTTAATCCCAAACTGTTAATTTATCCCTCCTCCCACCTTTCCCCTTTGGTAATAATAAATTATAAGATTTTATACTTCTCAGAAATGGGGGAGCTGAAAGAGAGGTATAATTTTCAATGGAAAAGCATTTAAAACAAGATTGAAGCTTTAACCAAGATTATTAGATGTACATCCTTGGAAAGAAATCACTTCGTTTCTCTAATATTGACCTGACAAATAAGACAGACCTTTTCACTGAACTTGCTTATAATAAAGTGATGGAAATATCAAATGGAAGTGTTAGAAACATCTTATTTTACCCGAGCCTTATACACTGTTCTATGTTAACTACAGTTTGGCTCACACATCTGTTCATTGAGGTTACAATAGTCTCAATTTCTGTTACTGATCCTCCAGAGTGGACCCCAACAAGTGTCCCCCTGCCCAGTGTCATTGGGGCCAACAGATCGAGACTGAGTTTGGTTCACAAGCAAAGGAAACTTTATATTTTGATCAGAGAATGGAGAGGTGAGAGCATGCACTACCCCGTGGGCTGTGGGCTGGGCTGTTGTGTAGCGATCCTGTCAGAGTCAGTGGGAGGGAGGGGGCGGAGCTCTCGAGGGCCGGGTTGGCTGCAGCTCAGGCTCTATATCGCGGAGTCTGCACTGGGCCCCAGGAGCTGAGGTGTCGTCCCAGCCATTCTGCACTAGGAAATCTGGTCTGAAGTGCCGGGTGTGGAACCTCTGCATGCGGGACCCTAGGAGCACATGAAATTAGACAAAGCACAAAGGATAAAAAAGGTTAGACTTGACTTTATTGCCCAGATTCTATTTTTATCTCCCAGGGATTTTTAATGGGCTTTGCTGGGGACAAACCCCTCCTCTGCCTTTTGTCCCGTTCCTCATTCTTGGAGTGCTGAGGGTGCAGACCCTTCTTCTGTAACTGCTGAGTGCTGAGTTGGGAGCCCTCATACCCGGGGGCGAGGGTCAGAGCTTCTCCCCAGCAGCCTCCAGGTGACGTTGATTGTCCCCAGGCCCCCTGCCTCCCTGCTCGTCCACCTGAGCACCAGCATTGGAAGTGTTATAGATTCTAATGACGTTTAAGGGTCCAGGAAAGAGATGTGCAGAGACGCTGTGGGAACCTGTTTCACCCCGCCCCACATTTTTTCGGCCACCTTAGGCTGACCGTTTCTGCCAGCCTAGATGCTCTGACCAGTAGTCTGCGCTTTCTTCAATTAGGTCCCTGAATTAATGTACAAACAGCACCAGGTGTCAGAGCCCTGCCCGCTCAAATCCCAGACAGTCCAGGGTCAGTGGTGATCAAGGACCATGATGGCCACTGAGTCAACAGCCTTTTGAAGTAAACAGGAGTCCAGCCAGTCTCATTGGCCACCATCATCACGGTGTCTGTAGGCTTTTCTATGGTGACAGTGTGATATACGGTTCCCCCGCCAAGATTATTAGCTCCCCTCTGGGTGCAGTATGTCCTGCAAGCAGTAGTCTACTCTTTTGGGACACACTCTTGTTGTTTTATGAGAGAAACTCCAGGTCAAGTGATGTTCACACGAGTCGTCATGGTGCCCTGTTGCCCCCGGTTATCTCTCTGGATGTTGGAGTTGAAAGGCCTCCTCACTCGAGGTTGGTGTGCCCACAGAGCGAACCCTGCAACTTCAGGGCATGGTTGGTGGTTAGGATCACCACGTGGGGTCCTTTTCCCTTAGGAGGGAGGTGGCCTTTGGGGCTGCTGATTTCCAGGTTTTTAGATACCGCCAGTATCTTGGCCAGATGTGGCAGTGGGCCAAGCCCCTTGGTGCCCGTAGTTTATCCTACCTGGATGGCATTCTTGCATTGTTCCATTTCAAGTGGTCCCAGTTTTTGCACTAATTCTCCAATGGCGATTCACCTTTCACCGGGAATGTAAAGGTCAAAGGGTTTAGCTAAATTAGGGAGTTCCAGGGCAAGGGTCTGAATTGACTGCTCTTTCCATTCTTGAAAGGCCACTTCTGGATTCTATTCAAAAGGATCATCATCTTTTCCTT
This sequence comes from Orcinus orca, assembly GCF_937001465.1. Taxonomy (NCBI): domain Eukaryota; kingdom Metazoa; phylum Chordata; class Mammalia; order Artiodactyla; family Delphinidae; genus Orcinus; species Orcinus orca. Next base: position 664,471 of record NW_026044059.1, on the reverse strand, counting down.
TCAGTGTTTCATATAGAGGCCCAGCTAGTAGACTGTAGTTAGGGATCCAGAAGCAGCAAACCCTGGCCTCCCCAGGAACCCCTAAGCTGTCTTCTAGTTTTAGAAAGGGGTAAGGCTGAAAATGGTTTCTTCCCTTTCCTGGGATGGGCTTCTCCGACCTTCTGTGAGAACGAAGCCCAGGCAGGTCACTGCAGTCTGTGATATTTGAGCTTTTTCTTGGACAACTTCTATCCTTTATTGGCTTGGTAGTTCAGAGGCCTCCTTAGTAGGGCTGGCGATCAGAATGTCGTCTGCGTACTGAAGGAGGGTTTCCTTTCCCAGAGGTAGAACTTTTAGGTCTTTAGCTAAGCTTTCCCCAAAGATGGTGTGGGAATTTTTGCACCCTTGGGGCAAGACGGCCCGGAAGTATTGTTTTAGTTGTATGTTGAGTCCTGCCACTCACAAGCCAAAATTTCTTGTGACTCTGGGACTAATGGAATACAAAAGAAGGCATCATTGAAGACTAATACAGAATACCATGTCCTGGTGGTTGGTAGAATGACCAGCAGGGTGTAGGAATTAGGAGCAGCTGGAGGTATATCCTCGGTGGCTTCACTGACTGTCCTGACATCCTTTACCAGGTCCCCAGCAGCCCATGGGGCTCTCGTGGTCAGACCAATCCCAGAATATGGAGCTCACCTGGGCAGGTACCCCACCCCCACCCCAGCCCACGGGGCTCTCATGGTCAGGCCCCTCCCAGGATACAGACCTACCCTTGCAGGTACCGTGGCAGGGCTGGGCACACAGGAACCGTGCACATAGCCCTCATTGCAGAGCACCCCCAGCTCACCTGTCGCTCAGAGCTGACACAGAGCACCTCAGAGCAGGACTTGAACTAACAAACAGCAGCTGCGACAGGTCTGTGACCCTGGGCATCACTCTGTGCGGCCTCCCTCCACCTGGTCTTCCAGAGACTTCCACTGCACCCGGGGCACCAGGCCTCTGTCTCCAACCACCACCCACCCCTCCTCTCCCTGACTCCAGGGTTCCTCTCATTAGGAGAGGGTTTTCTTGAAGTTGTCTCCCACTCATGGGCCAGATAAAATCATTAGAAAACAAGCCAAAGCTGCAGCCCCTTGTCTATCCTCACTCTCAGAGCCCACACCTGTTCCTTGGACCTGGCCGGTTCAGCAAGTTCCATTTTCTGCAACTGTGAGCCCCTGAGGGGTGATGATTGGCTGACCTGGGCAGCCTTACCGTGCCGGCCAGCCCTCCCCAGGTGTGCCTGGGTTGAGATCAATATAAATACCACTCCAGGCAGCAAGAGCCCCTGCAGCCGTTCCTGATGCCATTTTCTCTGCCCTGTCAGCAGTCTCGGGGCTGGGCTGGTGGGAGGGAGTGAGAGGCCACGGCTTTGTGGGTGGCCCAGTGTGAGTGGGGCTCTGCTGGACTTTCTGCAGCAGTAGCCAGGCTGCCACCTGCTAAAGAAGAGGATGTGCCACCTATACCTGCTGCTGGAATTTCTCCCTGGGCAGAGGTGAGGAAGGAAAAAAGCAGTGGGGGCAGGGACAGGACGGGTATCTCAGGCAGGGAAATGGAAATCTTCCAGAAGAGCACCCAGGGCCAGGACCATCCTGGCTGGCCTGCAGGCACCAAGTCGGCCGGCATGCTGTCACTCGTGTGGCTCTATGGCCCTTCCTCTAGGCTTTCAAGTCCTTGTATAAATTCAGGTGTTTTACCTGGGACGGGTAGGAATAGTTCAGCAGCAACTGGCCTGGGGCTCAGCTCACGTTTACTCACAGATGCCTCAGCACGGTGCCCCAGCTTTGCAATGAGGACGCTTGTTGCGTGGGGGCTGCTGGCTGAATGGGAGACGATTCCCCACCACTGACCAACTTCAGAATTGTTTACAACTGGAGCAAGTGCCCTGATACGGTTTTCCTCTGTGGAACTGGTGGGTTCTGTGTTTTTTTTCTCTTTTTCGTTTTTGGTTCAAGGTAGATTTTATTCCTCTTTTTTGTATTTACAGATATAAGCATGGAAATAATTTATTCATATAAATACATGTATGTGAAGGGAATAATTGTTTTTTCTGTTTTTTTTTTAATTTTATTTCTTTTTAATTTTGAATTTTATTTTATATTTTTATACAGCAGGTTCTTATTGGTTATCTATTTTATACATATAAATGTATACATGCCAATCCCAGTCTCTCAACTCCTCCCACCACCAACCTCCAACAGCTTTCCCCGCTTGTTGTCCATACGTTTGTTGTCTACATCTGTTGCTCTATTTATGCCTTGCAAAATGGTTAACCTGTACAGTTTTTCTAGGTTCCACATATATGCATGAATATACAAGATTTGTTTTTCTCTTTCTGACTTACTTCACTCTGTATGACACTCTCTAGATCCATCGACGTCTCTACAAATGACCCAATTTCATTCCTTTTCATGGCTTAGTAATATTCCGTTTTATATATGTACCACAGCTTTATGCATTCGTCTGTCTGTGGGCATTTAGGTTGCTTCCATTACCTCGATATTGTAAAGAGTGAGGCAATGAACATTGCGGTGAATGTCTCTTTTTGATTTATGGTTTTGTCTGGGTATATGTCCAGAACTGGGATTGCTGTATCATATGGTAATTCTACTGTTAGTTTCTTAAGAAACTCCATATTGTTCTCCATAGTGACTGTATCAATTTATATTCCCAACAATAGTGGAAGAGGGTTCCATTTCTCCACACCCTTTCCAGCATTTTTTGTTTCTAGATTTTCTGATGATGCCCATTCTACCAGGTGTGAGGTGATATCTCATTGTTGAGTCCATTTCCTTGAGCAAGGGGTAGGTCTTGTCTATTACATATTTAGCTTATGGAACGGTATCTGTGCTAATTTCAAACACAGGTTTTATGCAGCACCCCAACTAACCTTCCCCCTTAAGCAAGCATAAGTTGGTTTTCTAAACATGAGACCCTGTTCTGTTTTGTTATTCAGTTCATGTGTAGCCAAGTTCGCATTCCATGTATTAGTGGTACCTTATGATGTTTATTTTTCTGTGTGACTTTTTTCACTTAGAATCACCGTGCCTCAATCAACTCATTATGCTGGTACGGGCCTGGTGACATAGTTTTCATTGCTGAGAGGTATTCTGTTGTACGTAAGTACTGCAACTTCTTTATCCATTATTTGCTCTCTGGCATATTTAACTTGTGCTGCAGAAGAGGTTCCTGTAAACAGAGCCGTACCAAATTTTTGGGTGGCTGTGTCTTTTTGATTTTAATTTCCCTAAGCTATAGGACCATAAGTGGAAGTGCCCTAGGCTCTGTTGCTTTGTTTTTTAGATGTTTCAGGAAACACCATACACTTCTCCCCAGTGGCTGTTGGCAATTTACATCCCGCCCATCAGCATAACAAGGCTCCCTGTTCTCCATGGCCTCTCCTGCCTTTCTGGATTTTACACTTTTTTCAGATGGCCCTTTTGACCGGGGAGAAGTGAGACTTCATTGTAGTGCAGATTTCCTCTGCAAGCTTGCTTGGTTGGCCAAAAAGGGCGTATGCGTTTTTTCCTGAATATATTCAGGAAAAAACGCATACGCCCTTTTTGGCCAAGTGCATCATTGTGGACGTTCTGCCTCTTTTCCTATGCTTTAAATGCAATTCCTGTCTACCTCCTGAAATCGGTTTCCTGCAATTCTGCCCTGCTTTCAAGTCCTCTTGGCAGCCTTACTTCAGTATATTTTTGGACGATAGCTGTCATTTATGACTCTGCAGGTTTGTGAATTACAGTGCCCCTGAGCTCCTTTTTTCAACTCGCTTTCTTGTGAGCTGGCCGCAACACCGCAGGATTGCTTCAGGCCCTAATCTTGTTCCGGCACGGCACGCTGAGCCTTTGGTTAATTCCTCTTCCTGGTGGGAAATGAGAGTTAAATTTGCCCGTCCAGACACCTCCAGCTAGTCTCTCATTGGTTCTCCCTATTCCTGTTCATCTTCCGCAGAAATTGCAAACTGGGCCAAACAGGAGGTTAAAGGCACTGACTCTCCAAGTCGGGAGAGTGTTAGTAAAGCGTCTGGAATGTTGCAACCGAGTACCAGGGGACGAAAACTGAGACATATTTGAACACGACTCCCGATCACATGGTTGATCATACTCTGGGATCCACATGCATGTTTTCGCTGAAGGAAGAATCCCTTAAACCTGGAGAGTTGAGACCCGTGGAATGGGTACCATGCAATATGACTTCAAAGGGTCTTCATTTGCTCACCGAACCTCCCCAATCCTATCACTGCTGCGTTTATGCCCCTGTACACACGCTTGATTCTCTTTTGGAGACATAGCGATCCATAGGTTTTAAGATACTTACTAGTCAGGTACATTCGTAGGCGTTTAATATGGGGTGTTGAGTCCATTTCGTTGAGCAAGGAGTAGCTCTTGTCTATTTCATATTTGGCTTAAGGAACTTTATCTGTGCTCATTTCAATCTCTGGTTTTATGCAGCACCCCAACTCACCTTTCCCCTTAAGCAAGCATAAGTTGGTTTTCTAAATTTGAGACCCTGTTCTGTTTTGTAATCCAGTTCCTGTGTAGCCAAGTTTACATTCCGTGTATTAGTGATATCTTATGATGTTTCTTTTCCTGTGTGACTTATTTCAGTTAGAATCATCATACCTGAATCCACTCATTATGCTGCTACGGGCCTGATGACATAGATTTCATTGCTGAGTGATATTGCATTGTATGTAAGTACCACAACTTCTTTATCCATTTTTCACTTTCTGCGATATTGAACTAGTCCCATAAACGAGTTTCTTGTAAACAGAGCCGTCCCAAACTTAGGGGTGGCTGTGTCTTTTTGATTTTAATTTCCCTAATCTATAGGGCCATAAGTGGAAGTGCCCTAGGCTCTGTTGCTTTGTTTTTTAGATGTTTCACGAAACACCATACACTTCTCCCAAGTGGCTGTTGGCAATATACATCCCGCCCATCAGCATAACAAGGCTCCCAGTTCTCCATGGCCTGTCCTGCCTGTCTGGATTTTACACTTTTTTCAGATGGCCCTTTTGACCGGGGGCAAGTGAGACTTCATTGTAGTGCAGATTTCCTTTGCAGGCTTGCTTGGGTGGCCAAAAAGGGCGTATGCGTTTTTTCCTGAATATATTCAGGAAAAAACGCATACGCCATTTTTGGCCAAGTGCATCATTGTCGACGTTTTGCCTCTTTTCCTCTGCTTTAAATGCAATTCCAGTGTACCTCCTGAAATTGGTTTCCTGCAATTCTGCCCCGCTTTCAAGTCCTCTTGGCAGCCTTACTTCAGTATATTTTTGGACGATAGCTGTCATTTATAACTCTGCAGGTTTGTGAATTACAGTGCCCCTGAGCTCCTTTCTTCAACTCGCTTTCTTGTGAGCTGGCCGCAACACCGCAGGATTGCTTCAGGCCCTAATCTGGTTCCGGCACGGCATGCTGAGCCTTTGGTTAATTCCTCTTCCTGGTGGGAAATGAGAGTTAAATTTGCCCGTCCAGACACCTCCAGCTAGTCTCTCATTGGTTCTCCCTATTCCTGTTCATCTTCCGTGGAAATTGCAAACTGGGCCAAACAGGAGGTTAAAGGCACTGACTCTACAAGTCGGGAGAGTATTAGTAAAGCGTCTGGAATGTTGAACCCGATTACCAGGGGACGAGAACTGAGACATATTGGAACACGTCTCCCGATCACATGGTTGATCATACTCTGGGTTCCACATGCATGATTTAGCTGAAGGAAGAATCCCTTAAACATGGAGAGTTGAGACCTGTGGAATGGGTACCATGTAATATGACTTCAAAGGGTCTTCATTTGCTCACCGAACCTCGCCAATCCTATCACTGCTGCGTTTATGCCCCTGTACACACGCTTGATTCTCTTTCGGAGACATAGCAATCCATAGCTTTTAAGATATTACTAGTCAGGTACATTCGTAGGCGTTTAATATGGGGTGTTGAGTCCATTTCATTGAGCAAGGAGTAGCTCTTGTCTATTCCATATTTGGCTTAAGGAACTTTATCTGTGCTCATTTCAGTCTGGTTTTATGCAGCACCCCAACTCACCTTTCCCCTTAAGCAAGCATAAGTTGGTTTTCTAAATTTGAGACCCTGTTCTGTTTTGTAATCCAGTTCCTGTGTAGCCAAGTTTACATTCCGTGTATTAGTGATATCTTATGATGTTTCTTTTTCTGTGTGACTTATTTCAGTTAGAATCATCTACCTGAATCCAGTCATTATGCTGCTACGGGCCTGATGACATAGATTTCATTGCTGAGTGATATTGCATTGTATATAAGTACCACAACTTCTTTATCCATTTTTCGCTTTCTGCGATATTGAACTTGTACCGTAAACGAGGTTCTTGTAAACAGAGCCGTCCCAAACTTTGGGGTGGCTGTGTCTTTTTGATTTTAATTTCCCTAATCTATAGGGCCATAAGTGGAAGTGCCCTAGGCTCTGTTGCTTTGTTTTTTAGATGTTTCACGAAACACCATACACTTCTCCCAAGTGGCTGTTGGCAATATACATCCCGCCCATCAGCATAACAAGGCTCCCAGTTCTCCATGGCCTGTCCTGCCTGTCTGGATTTTACACTTTTTTCAGATGGCCCTTTTGACCGGGGGCAAGTGAGACTTCATTGTAGTGCAGATTTCCTTTGCAGGCTTGCTTGGGTGGCCAAAAAGGGCGTATGCGTTTTTTCCTGAATATATTCAGGAAAAAACGCATACGCCATTTTTGGCCAAGTGCATCATTGTCGACGTTTTGCCTCTTTTCCTCTGCTTTAAATGCAATTCCAGTGTACCTCCTGAAATTGGTTTCCTGCAATTCTGCCCCGCTTTCAAGTCCTCTTGGCAGCCTTACTTCAGTATATTTTTGGACGATAGCTGTCATTTATAACTCTGCAGGTTTGTGAATTACAGTGCCCCTGAGCTCCTTTCTTCAACTCGCTTTCTTGTGAGCTGGCCGCAACACCGCAGGATTGCTTCAGGCCCTAATCTGGTTCCGGCACGGCATGCTGAGCCTTTGGTTAATTCCTCTTCCTGGTGGGAAATGAGAGTTAAATTTGCCCGTCCAGACACGTCCAGCTAGTCTCTCATTGGTTCTCCCTATTCCTGTTCATCTTCCGCGGAAATTGCAAACTGGGCCAAACAGGAGGTTAAAGGCACTGACTCTCCAAGTCGGGAGAGTATTAGTAAAGCGTCTGGAATGTTGAACCCGATTACTAGGGGACGAGAACTGAGACATATTGGAACACGTCTCCCGATCACATGGTTGATCATACTCTGGGTTCCACATGCATGATTTAGCTGAAGGAAGAATCCCTTAAACATGGAGAGTTGAGACCTGTGGAATGGGTACCATGTAATATGACTTCAAAGGGTCTTCATTTGCTCACCGAACCTCCCCAATCCTATCACTGCTGCGTTTCTGCCCCTGTACACACGCTTGATTCTCTTTCGGAGACATAGCAATCCATAGCTTTTAAGATATTACTAGTCAGGTACATTCGTAGGCGTTTAATATGGGGTGTTGAGTCCATTTCGTTGAGCAAGGAGTAGCTCTTGTCTATTCCATATTTGGCTTAAGGAACTTTATCTGTGCTCATTTCAGTCTGGTTTTATGCAGCACCCCAACTCACCTTTCCCCTTAAGCAAGCATAAGTTGGTTTTCTAAATTTGAGACCCTGTTCTGTTTTGTAATCCAGTTCCTGTGTAGCCAAGTTTACATTCCGTGTATTAGTGATATCTTATGATGTTTCTTTTTCTGTGTGACTTATTTCAGTTAGAATCATCTACCTGAATCCAGTCATTATGCTGCTACGGGCCTGATGACATAGATTTCATTGCTGAGTGATATTGCATTGTATATAAGTACCACAACTTCTTTATCCATTTTTCGCTTTCTGCGATATTGAACTTGTACCGTAAACGAGGTTCTTGTAAACAGAGCCGTCCCAAACTTTGGGGTGGCTGTGTCTTTTTGATTTTAATTTCCCTAAGCTATAGGACCATAAGTGGAAGTGCCCTAGGCTCTGTTGCTTTGTTTTTTAGATGTTTCAGGAAACACCATACACTTCTCCCGAGTGGCTGTTGGCAATTTACATCCCGCCCATCAGCATAACAAGGCTCCCAGTTCTCCATGGCCTGTCCTGCCTTTCTGGATTTTACACTTTTTTCAGATGGCCCTTTTTACCGGGGGAACGTGAGACTTCATTGTAGTGCAGATTTCCTTTGCAAGCTTGCTTGGTTGGCCAAAAAGTGCGTATGCGTTTTTTCCTGAATATATTCAGGAAAAAACGCATACCCCCTTTTTGGCCAAGTGCATCATTGACGACGTTCTGCCTCTTTTCCTATGCTTTAAATGCAATTCCAGTCTACCTCCTGAAATTGGTTTCCTGCAATTCTGCCCCGCTTTCAAGTCCTCTTGGCAGCCTTACTTCAGTATATTTTTGGACGATAGCTGTCATTTATAACTCTGCAGGTTTGTGAATTACAGTGCCCCTGAGCGCCTTTCTTCAACCCGCTTTCTTGTGAGCTGGCCGCAACACCGCAGGATTGCTTCAGGCCCTAATCTGGTTCCGGCACGGCACGCTGAGCCTTTGGTTAATTCCTCTTCCTGGTGGGAAATGAGAGTTAAATTTGCCCGTCCAGACACCTCCAGCTAGTCTCTCATTGGTTCTCCCTATTCCTGTTCATCTTCCGCAGAAATTGCAAACTGGGCCAAACAGGAGGTTAAAGGCACTGACTCTCCAAGTCGGGAGAGTGTTAGTAAAGCGTCTGGAATGTTGCACCCGAGTACCAGGGGACGAAAACTGAGACATATTTGAACACGACTCCCGATCACACGGTTGATCATACTCTGGGTTCCACATGCATGATTTAGCTGAAGGAAGAATCCCTTAAACCTGGAGAGTTGAGACCCGTGGAATGGGTACCATGCAATATGACTTCAAAGGGTCTTCATTTGCTCACCGAACCTCTCCAATCCTATCACTGCTGCGTTTATGACCCTGTACACACGCTTGCTTCTCTTTTGGAGACATAGCGATCCATAGGTTTTAAGATACTTACTAGTCAGGTACATTCTTAGGCGTTTAATATGGGGTGTTGAGTCCATTTCGTTGAGCAAGGAGTAGCTCTTGTCTATTTCATATTTGGCTTAAGGAACTTTATCTGTGCTCATTTCAATCTCTGGTTTTATGCAGCACCCCAACTCACCTTTCCCCTTAAGCAAGCATAAGTTGGTTTTCTAAATTTGAGACCCTCTTCTGTTTTGTAATCCAGTTCCTGTGTAGCCAAGTTTACATTCCGTGTATTAGTGATATCTTATGATGTTTCTTTTCCTGTGTGACTTATTTCAGTTAGAATCATCATACCTGAATCCACTCATTATGCTGCTACGGGCCTGATGACTTAGATTTCATTGCTGAGTGATATTGCATTGTACGTAAGTACCACAACTTCTTTATCCATTTTTCACTTTCTGCGATATTGAACTAGTCCCATAAACGAGTTTCTTGTAAACAGAGCCGTCCCAAACTTAGGGGTGGCTGTGTCTTTTTGATTTTAATTTCCCTAATCTATAGGGCCATAAGTGGAAGTGCCCTAGGCTCTGTTGCTTTGTTTTTTAGATGTTTCACGAAACACCATACACTTCTCCCAAGTGGCTGTTGGCAATATACATCCCGCCCATCAGCATAACAAGGATCCCAGTTCTCCATGGCCTGTCCTGCCTTTCTGGATTTTACACTTTTTTCAGATGGCCCTTTTGACCGGGGGGAAGTGAGACTTCATTGTAGTGCAGATTTCCTTTGCAAGCTTGCTTGGTTGGCCAAAAAGGGCGTATGCGTTTTTTCCTGAATATATTCAGGAAAAAACGCATACGCCCTTTTTGGCCAAGTGCATCATTGTGGACGTTCTGCCTCTTTTCCTATGCTTTAAATGCAATTCCAGTCTACCTCCTGAAATCGGTTTCCTGCAATTGTGCCTTGCTTTCAATGCCTCTTCATAGCCTTATCTCAATATATTTTTTGAAAATAGTTGGCCTTTATAACTCTGCAGGTTTTTGAATTGCAGTGGCCCTTAGCTCCATTTTTCAGCTCTTATTTTTGTGATCTTGCCTCATAACCACAGGATTCCTTCAGGCCCTATTCTTCTTCTGGGGCACCTTGCTGTGCCTTTGGTTTATTCTTCTTACTAATGTGAAATTAGAGTGACATGTGCCCATTGAAACTGCTATAGCTAGTTTCTCACTGGTTCCCCCTATTTCCATTCATCCTCCGCACTAACTGCAGACTGTGCGATACCAGAACTTAAAGGCATTGACTCTCCATGTGGGGATATTGTTAGTAAAGCGGCCGGAATGTCGATCCGGAGCCCCAGGAGAGGAAAAATGAGGTGCGTTTTAGAAACCTTTCCCGATCATATGGTATACCAGTCGCTGGGTTTCCCAAGCATGGTTTAGCTGTAGGAAGATTCCCTTCAACCTGGAGTTTTGGGACCCTTGGAATGAGTAGCATGAAGTATTGCATTAAACTTTTGGCAGTTGCTCACCAAAGCTCACCAATCCTCTCAGCCCCAAGTGTCCAGCCTTATGTGTTATCCAGCTGTGGGTTTATATGTGGTCAATCCAGGTTGCATCACAGCCCCTGAGCAAATTTTGTAAGAATTTTTCTCTCTTTCATTGTTTCTGCGTTTTGTTTTTAAAATTTATTTCTATAATGGGGTTTAGCTCATTTTCACTGCTGTGTTTGTGCCGCTCTGCACACACTTGATTCCCTTATGGAGATATATCAATACATGGGTTTTAAGAGTCTTATTACTCAGATATATTTCTCTGCGGTGTATAGGGTGTGTTGAGGCCAGTTCATTGAGCAAGGTGTAGATCTTGTCTAATATCTATTTGGTTTATTGAACGGTATCTGTGCTAATTTCAAACTCTGGTTTTATGCATCACCCCACCTCTCCTTTCCCCTTAAGCTGACATAAGTGTGTTTTCTAAATGTGAGACACTGTTCTGTTCTGTAATTCATTTCTTGTGCAGCCATATTTACCCTCCCTCTATAAGTGATATCTTATGATATGTTTCTTTTTCTGTTTGACTTATTTCAAGTAGTATTATCGGACCTAAATCCACTCTTTATCCTTCTACTAGCCTTATTACATTGATTTCATGGTGAAGAGATATTCCATTGTACATAAGTACCACATCTTCTTTATCCATTGTTCTCTTTCCTGGGATATTTAAGGTGTACTGAAGTTGAGGTTCTTGTAAACAGAGTAGCCCTAAACTGTGGTGTGCTTGTGTCTTGTTGATTTTTAGACTTCCCTAGATATACTCCCATGATTGGAAGTGTCCTATGCTCTGTAGCTCTGTTTTCTAGATGATTTAGGAACCACCATACACTTCTCCAGAGTGGCTCTCGGCAGTTCACACACTGCCCATCAGCGTATAAAGGCTCCCTGTTCTCCATGGCCTGTCCTGCATTTCTGGTTTTTACAAATTTTTAGGATGGCCCTTTTGACCAGTGGGAAATGAGACTTCTTTGTTGTGCACATTTGCATTGCTTGCTTGCTTCGTTGCCCATAAAGTGCGTATGTGTTTTTTCCTGGTTATAATCAGGAAAAAACGCATACGCCCTTTTGGGCCAACTGCATCATTGTCGAAATTCTGCCGCTTTTCATGTGCTTTAAAGACGAGTCCAATCTATCTCTTGAAATCTGTTTCTTGCAATTCTGTCTTGCATTCAGATCCTCTTCTTTGCCTTACCTCAACATATTTTTGGACGTTAGTTTTCATTTATAACTCTGCAGGTTTGTGAATTGCAGTGACCCTGAGCTCCATTTCTTAAGTTGCTCTTTTGTGAGCTGGGCTCAAACCCACAGAATTGCTTCAGGACCTATTTTGGCTCCGGCGAGGTGGGCTGAGCCTTTTTTCAATTCTTATTCTTAATGGGAAATTAGAGTGATATGTGCCCATCCAAACCCCTACAACTATTCTCTCATTGGTTCCCCCTCTTCCCGTTCATCCTCCTCACAATTTGCAAAATGTGTGAAACAGAAGTTTAAATGTGCTGATTCTCCAAGTGGAGAGATTCTAAGTAACGTGGCCAGAATGGTGAACAGGAGCACCAGGAGAGGATAAATGAGCTGCATTTTAGACACATCTCCCGATCACATGGTGTACAGTCCTCTGGGTTTTCCATGCATGTTTTAGCTGTAGGAAGATCCCTTGAACCTGCAGATTTGGGACCCATTGAATGGGTACCAGGTAGTATTACTTTAAAGGGTGTGCATTTCCTCACCCAACCTCACATTTCTCTTAGTGCAAACAGTTTCCAGCCTTATGTCTCATCCTGCTGTGGGTCTAGATGTGTTCAATCCATGTTGCATCACCGTCCCTGAGGAAAAGTTGTAAGAGGTTTTCTCTGTCTCTCTGTCATTTATTTTTTTCAATTTATTACTATATTGGTTACAGCTGATTTTCAAAGCTCTGTTTCTTGCTGCTGTACATCCACTTGATTCACGTACAAGAGACATCAGTAAATTCTTTTTCAGATTCTTACCAGTCGTATATATTCTTTTCCGGTGACTTGAGTGTGCTGAGTGCAGTTCTTTTAGCTACCGTGTGGGCCTTGTTGATTATCAGTTTGGTATTTGGAATGGTATCTTTGCTAATTTCAACCTCCTGGATGATGCCTCACCCCTCCCCACCTTTCCCGTTTAGCAGCCTTATGCGTGTTTTCTACATATTTGACTATGTTTTTGTTTCGTAATTTATTTCATGTGTAGCCATTTTGGATTCCACCTTTAAGTGATATCTTATGATATGTGTCTTTTCTTTTTGAATTATGTCACTTAGAAAGATCATACGTAACTCCTCCGGAGTTGTTACAACTGGCCATAGTTCATTGATTTCCAGGCTGAATAATATTCCACTCTACCTAAGTACCACATCTCTATCCATTTTTTCCCTCCAGAGACATTTAAGTTATATCCTAGTCGAGGATCTTTTAAACAGAGAGGGGGTAAACTTTGGGGTGCCTGTGTCCTCTCAATTTTTGTTTTTCCCAAGATATATGCCCATGAGTGCAATTGCCCTATGCTCTGTAGCTCATTTTTTAGATGCTTTAGTAAACACAATACACTTCTCCAGAATGGCCGTTGGCAATATACATTTCCACTATAAGTCTCACAGGGCTCCCTCTTCTCCTTGCCCTGTCCTGCATTTCTGTTGTTTACGCTTTATGAGGATGGCTCTTCTGACTGATGCGAAGTGATATCTTTTGTAGTATTGACTTCCAGTGCCCACCTGTTTGCTTGGCTAAAAAAGTGTATGCCCTTTTCTTGAATATATACAGAAAAAAACGCATACACCCTTTTTGGCCAACTGCAATGTTGGCAATGTTCAGCTCCTTTTCTTGTGCTTAATGGCGAGTCCTTTCTACCTCCTCAGATCCCTTTCCTGCCATTCTCCCTTGCTTACAAGTCCTTTTCTCTGACTTTCCTCAAGACATTTTTCAGTGATGGATATTTTCAACTCTGCAGTTTCATGAATTTTACTGCCCCTGAGTTCCATTGTTCAACTTGCGTTTATGGGAACTGGCCACAAAGCAGCGGGATTTCCTCAAGCCCTATACTGTTTCCATGGGCAACCCTAGCCTTTGGTCAATTCGTCTTCCTGATTGGAAATTAGAGTGACATGTGCCTGTCTGAACACCTAGGACTTGTCTCTCATTGTTCCTCATCCTTCCGCTTCATCCTCTGGACAAATTCCAAACTGTACGCAACAGGATGTTGACAGTGCTGACATCTCCAAGTGGGGAGACTGTTAGTAAAGACGCTGGAGGGGTGAACCCGAGCACCAGGAGATGAGGAGATGAGATGCCTTTTCCAAACTCTTCCCAATCAGACGGTATACCATCCTCTCTGTGTGACAGACATGTTTTAGCAGTAGGAAGAGTCCCATTCATGTAAGGAGAACACCAGGGCTTTTTCAAAATCAGTGTCTGCCCAAAACCCAAACTGGGGAATTTTTTAAGCTATGGCTACACATATGTTCATTAAGGGCCTTGGGAAGTAGGCAGAGTCCAAACTTTAGACGATTGAAGTCTTCAGGGTCAGAAGCACTCACCACCATCTTCCCTTAGGTTACACTTTAACTGTCATTGATAGATGATGTCAATAAAAATATCTATTCTTTTCCAGATTATTTCCCCTTATAGGTTATTGCAAAATGTTGAGTGTAGTTCCCTGTGCTATACAGTAGTTCCTTGTTGATGATCTATTTTATACATAGCAGTGTGTATGTGTTAATCCCAAACTGTTAATTTATCCCTCCTCCCACCTTTCCCCTTTGGTAATAATAAATTATAAGATTTTATACTTCTCAGAAATGGGGGAGCTGAAAGAGAGGTATAATTTTCAATGGAAAAGCATTTAAAACAAGATTGAAGCTTTAACCAAGATTATTAGATGTACATCCTTGGAAAGAAATCACTTCGTTTCTCTAATATTGACCTGACAAATAAGACAGACCTTTTCACTGAACTTGCTTATAATAAAGTGATGGAAATATCAAATGGAAGTGTTAGAAACATCTTATTTTACCCGAGCCTTATACACTGTTCTATGTTAACTACAGTTTGGCTCACACATCTGTTCATTGAGGTTACAATAGTCTCAATTTCTGTTACTGATCCTCCAGAGTGGACCCCAACAAGTGTCCCCCTGCCCAGTGTCATTGGGGCCAACAGATCGAGACTGAGTTTGGTTCACAAGCAAAGGAAACTTTATATTTTGATCAGAGAATGGAGAGGTGAGAGCATGCACTACCCCGTGGGCTGTGGGCTGGGCTGTTGTGTAGCGATCCTGTCAGAGTCAGTGGGAGGGAGGGGGCGGAGCTCTCGAGGGCCGGGTTGGCTGCAGCTCAGGCTCTATATCGCGGAGTCTGCACTGGGCCCCAGGAGCTGAGGTGTCGTCCCAGCCATTCTGCACTAGGAAATCTGGTCTGAAGTGCCGGGTGTGGAACCTCTGCATGCGGGACCCTAGGAGCACATGAAATTAGACAAAGCACAAAGGATAAAAAAGGTTAGACTTGACTTTATTGCCCAGATTCTATTTTTATCTCCCAGGGATTTTTAATGGGCTTTGCTGGGGACAAACCCCTCCTCTGCCTTTTGTCCCGTTCCTCATTCTTGGAGTGCTGAGGGTGCAGACCCTTCTTCTGTAACTGCTGAGTGCTGAGTTGGGAGCCCTCATACCCGGGGGCGAGGGTCAGAGCTTCTCCCCAGCAGCCTCCAGGTGACGTTGATTGTCCCCAGGCCCCCTGCCTCCCTGCTCGTCCACCTGAGCACCAGCATTGGAAGTGTTATAGATTCTAATGACCTTTAAGGGTCCAGGAAAGAGATGTGCAGAGACGCTGTGGGAACCTGTTTCACCCCGCCCCACATTTTTTCGGCCACCTTAGGCTGACCGTTTCTGCCAGCCTAGATGCTCTGACCAGTAGTCTGCGCTTTCTTCAATTAGGTCCCTGAATTAATGTACAAACAGCACCAGGTGTCAGAGCCCTGCCCGCTCAAATCCCAGACAGTCCAGGGTCAGTGGTGATCAAGGACCATGATGGCCACTGAGTCAACAGCCTTTTGAAGTAAACAGGAGTCCAGCCAGTCTCATTGGCCACCATCATCACGGTGTCTGTAGGCTTTTCTATGGTGACAGTGTGATATACGGTTCCCCCGCCAAGATTATTAGCTCCCCTCTGGGTGCAGTATGTCCTGCAAGCAGTAGTCTACTCTTTTGGGACACACTCTTGTTGTTTTATGAGAGAAACTCCAGGTCAAGTGATGTTCACACGAGTCGTCATGGTGCCCTGTTGCCCCCGGTTATCTCTCTGGATGTTGGAGTTGGAAGGCCTCCTCACTCGAGGTTGGTGTGCCCACAGAGCGAACCCTGCAACTTCAGGGCATGGTTGGTGGTTAGGATCACCACGTGGGGTCCTTTTCCCTTAGGAGGGAGGTGGCCTTTGGGGCTGCTGATTTCCAGGTTTTTAGATACCGCCAGTATCTTGGCCAGATGTGGCAGTGGGCCAAGCCCCTTGGTGCCCATAGTTTATCCTACCTGGATGGCATTCTTGCATTGTTCCATTTCAAGTGGTCCCAGTTTTTGCACTAATTCTCCAATGGCGATTCACCTTTCACCGGGAATGTAAAGGTCAAAGGGTTTAGCTAAATTAGGGAGTTCCAGGGCAAGGGTCTGAATTGACTGCTCTTTCCATTCTTGAAAGGCCACTTCTGGATTCTATTCAAAAGGATCATCATCTTTTCCTTTCAGTGTTTCATATAGAGGCCCAGCTAGTAGACTGTAGTTAGGGATCCAGAAGCAGCAAACCCTGGCCTCCCCAGGAACCCCTAAGCTGTCTTCTAGTTTTAGAAAGGGGTAAGGCTGAAAATGGTTTCTTCCCTTTCCTGGGATGGGCTTCTCCGACCTTCTGTGAGAACGAAGCCCAGGCAGGTCACTGCAGTCTGTGATATTTGAGCTTTTTCTTGGACAACTTCTATCCTTTATTGGCTTGGTAGTTCAGAGGCCTCCTTAGTAGGGCTGGCGATCAGAATGTCGTCTGCGTACTGAAGGAGGGTTTCCTTTCCCAGAGGTAGAACTTTTAGGTCTTTAGCTAAGCTTTCCCCAAAGATGGTGTGGGAATTTTTGCACCCTTGGGGCAAGACGGCCCGGAAGTATTGTTTTAGTTGTATGTTGAGTCCTGCCACTCACAAGCCAAAATTTCTTGTGACTCTGGGACTAATGGAATACAAAAGAAGGCATCATTGAAGACTAATACAGAATACCATGTCCTGGTGGTTGGTAGAATGACCAGCAGGGTGTAGGAATTAGGAGCAGCTGGAGGTATATCCTCGGTGGCTTCACTGACTGTCCTGACATCCTTTACCAGGTCCCCAGCAGCCCATGGGGCTCTCGTGGTCAGACCAATCCCAGAATATGGAGCTCACCTGGGCAGGTACCCCACCCCCACCCCAGCCCACGGGGCTCTCATGGTCAGGCCCCTCCCAGGATACAGACCTACCCTTGCAGGTACCGTGGCAGGGCTGGGCACACAGGAACCGTGCACATAGCCCTCATTGCAGAGCACCCCCAGCTCACCTGTCGCTCAGAGCTGACACAGAGCACCTCAGAGCAGGACTTGAACTAACAAACAGCAGCTGCGACAGGTCTGTGACCCTGGGCATCACTCTGTGCGGCCTCCCTCCACCTGGTCTTCCAGAGACTTCCACTGCACCCGGGGCACCAGGCCTCTGTCTCCAACCACCACCCACCCCTCCTCTCCCTGACTCCAGGGTTCCTCTCATTAGGAGAGGGTTTTCTTGAAGTTGTCTCCCACTCATGGGCCAGATAAAATCATTAGAAAACAAGCCAAAGCTGCAGCCCCTTGTCTATCCTCACTCTCAGAGCCCACACCTGTTCCTTGGACCTGGCCGGTTCAGCAAGTTCCATTTTCTGCAACTGTGAGCCCCTGAGGGGTGATGATTGGCTGACCTGGGCAGCCTTACCGTGCCGGCCAGCCCTCCCCAGGTGTGCCTGGGTTGAGATCAATATAAATACCACTCCAGGCAGCAAGAGCCCCTGCAGCCGTTCCTGATGCCATTTTCTCTGCCCTGTCAGCAGTCTCGGGGCTGGGCTGGTGGGAGGGAGTGAGAGGCCACGGCTTTGTGGGTGGCCCAGTGTGAGTGGGGCTCTGCTGGACTTTCTGCAGCAGTAGCCAGGCTGCCACCTGCTAAAGAAGAGGATGTGTCACCTATACCTGCTGCTGGAATTTCTCCCTGGGCAGAGGTGAGGAAGGAAAAAAGCAGTGGGGGCAGGGACAGGACGGGTATCTCAGGCAGGGAAATGGAAATCTTCCAGAAGAGCACCCAGGGCCAGGACCATCCTGGCTGGCCTGCAGGCACCAAGTCGGCCGGCATGCTGTCACTCGTGTGGCTCTATGGCCCTTCCTCTAGGCTTTCAAGTCCTTGTATAAATTCAGGTGTTTTACCTGGGACGGGTAGGAATAGTTCAGCAGCAACTGGCCTGGGGCTCAGCTCACGTTTACTCACAGATGCCTCAGCACGGTGCCCCAGCTTTGCAATGAGGACGCTTGTTGCGTGGGGGCTGCTGGCTGAATGGGAGACGATTCCCCACCACTGACCAACTTCAGAATTGTTTACAACTGGAGCAAGTGCCCTGATACGGTTTTCCTCTGTGGAACTGGTGGGTTCTGTGTTTTTTTTCTCTTTTTCGTTTTTGGTTCAAGGTAGATTTTATTCCTCTTTTTTGTATTTACAGATATAAGCATGGAAATAATTTATTCATATAAATACATGTATGTGAAGGGAATAATTGTTTTTTCTGTTTTTTTTTAATTTTATTTCTTTTTAATTTTGAATTTTATTTTATATTTTTATACAGCAGGTTCTTATTGGTTATCTATTTTATACATATAAATGTATACATGCCAATCCCAGTCTCTCAACTCCTCCCACCACCAACCTCCAACAGCTTTCCCCGCTTGTTGTCCATACGTTTGTTGTCTACATCTGTTGCTCTATTTATGCCTTGCAAAATGGTTAACCTGTACAGTTTTTCTAGGTTCCACATATATGCATGAATATACAAGATTTGTTTTTCTCTTTCTGACTTACTTCACTCTGTATGACACTCTCTAGATCCATCGACGTCTCTACAAATGACCCAATTTCATTCCTTTTCATGGCTTAGTAATATTCCGTTTTATATATGTACCACAGCTTTATGCATTCGTCTGTCTGTGGGCATTTAGGTTGCTTCCATTACCTCGATATTGTAAAGAGTGAGGCAATGAACATTGCGGTGAATGTCTCTTTTTGATTTATGGTTTTGTCTGGGTATATGTCCAGAACTGGGATTGCTGTATCATATGGTAATTCTACTGTTAGTTTCTTAAGAAACTCCATATTGTTCTCCATAGTGACTGTATCAATTTATATTCCCAACAATAGTGGAAGAGGGTTCCATTTCTCCACACCCTTTCCAGCATTTTTTGTTTCTAGATTTTCTGATGATGCCCATTCTACCAGGTGTGAGGTGATATCTCATTGTTGAGTCCATTTCCTTGAGCAAGGGGTAGGTCTTGTCTATTACATATTTAGCTTATGGAACGGTATCTGTGCTAATTTCAAACACAGGTTTTATGCAGCACCCCAACTAACCTTCCCCCTTAAGCAAGCATAAGTTGGTTTTCTAAACATGAGACCCTGTTCTGTTTTGTAATTCAGTTCATGTGTAGCCAAGTTCGCATTCCATGTATTAGTGGTACCTTATGATGTTTCTTTTTCTGTGTGACTTTTTTCACTTAGAATCACCATGCCTCAATCCACTCATTATGCTGGTACGGGCCTGGTGACATAGTTTTCATTGCTGAGAGGTATTCTGTTGTACGTAAGTACTGCAACTTCTTTATCCATTATTTGCTCTCTGGCATATTAAACTTGTGCTGCAGAAGAGGTTCCTGTAAACAGAGCCGTCCCAAATTTTTGGGTGGCTGTGTCTTTTTGATTTTAATTTCCCTAAGCTATAGGACCATAAGTGGAAGTGCCCTAGGCTCTGTTGCTTTGTTTTTTAGATGTTTCAGGAAACACCATACACTTCTCCCCAGTGGCTGTTGGCAATTTACATCCCGCCCATCAGCATAACAAGGCTCCCTGTTCTCCATGGCCTCTCCTGCCTTTCTGGATTTTACACTTTTTTCAGATGGCCCTTTTGACCGGGGAGAAGTGAGACTTCATTGTAGTGCAGATTTCCTCTGCAAGCTTGCTTGGTTGGCCAAAAAGGGCGTATGCGTTTTTTCCTGAATATATTCAGGAAAAAACGCATACGCCCTTTTTGGCCAAGTGCATCATTGTTGACGTTCTACCTCTTTTCCTATGCTTTAAATGCAATTCCTGTCTACCTCCTGAAATCGGTTTCCTGCAATTCTGCCCTGCTTTCAAGTCCTCTTGGCAGCCTTACTTCAGTATATTTTTGGACGATAGCTGTCATTTATGACTCTGCAGGTTTGTGAATTACAGTGCCCCTGAGCTCCTTTCTTCAACTCGCTTTCTTGTGAGCTGGCCGCAACACTGCAGGATTGCTTCAGGCCCTAATCTTGTTCCGGCACGGCACGCTGAGCCTTTGGTTAATTCCTCTTCCTGGTGGGAAATGAGAGTTAAATTTGCCCGTCCAGACACCTCCAGCTAGTCTCTCATTGGTTCTCCCTATTCCTGTTCATCTTCCGCAGAAATTGCAAACTGGGCCAAACAGGAGGTTAAAGGCACTGACTCTCCAAGTCGGGAGAGTGTTAGTAAAGCGTCTGGAATGTTGCACCCGAGTACCAGGGGACGAAAACTGAGACATATTTGAACACGACTCCCGATCACATGGTTGATCATACTCTGGGATCCACATGCATGTTTTCGCTGAAGGAAGAATCCCTTAAACCTGGAGAGTTGAGACCCGTGGAATGGGTACCATGCAATATGACTTCAAAGGGTCTTCATTTGCTCACCGAACCTCCGCAATCCTATCACTGCTGCGTTTATGCCCCTGTACACACGCTTGATTCTCTTTTGGAGACATAGCGATCCATAGGTTTTAAGATACTTACTAGTCAGGTACATTCTTAGGCGTTTAATATGGGGTGTTGAGTCCATTTCGTTGAGCAAGGAGTAGCTCTTGTCTATTTCATATTTGGCTTAAGGAACTTTATCTGTGCTCATTTCAATCTCTGGTTTTATGCAGCACCCCAACTCACCTTTCCCCTTAAGCAAGCATAAGTTGGTTTTCTAAATTTGAGACCCTGTTCTGTTTTGTAATCCAGTTCCTGTGTAGCCAAGTTTACATTCCGTGTATTAGTGATATCTTATGATGTTTCTTTTCCTGTGTGACTTATTTCAGTTAGAATCATCATACCTGAATCCACTCATTATGCTGCTACGGGCCTGATGACATAGATTTCATTGCTGAGTGATATTGCATTGTATGTAAGTACCACAACTTCTTTATCCATTTTTCACTTTCTGCGATATTGAACTAGTCCCATAAACGAGTTTCTTGTAAACAGAGCCGTCCCAAACTTAGGGGTGGCTGTGTCTTTTTGATTTTAATTTCCCTAATCTATAGGGCCATAAGTGGAAGTGCCCTAGGCTCTGTTGCTTTGTTTTTTAGATGTTTCACGAAACACCATACACTTCTCCCAAGTGGCTGTTGGCAATATACATCCCGCCCATCAGCATAACAAGGCTCCCAGTTCTCCATGGCCTGTCCTGCCTGTCTGGATTTTACACTTTTTTCAGATGGCCCTTTTGACCGGGGGCAAGTGAGACTTCATTGTAGTGCAGATTTCCTTTGCAGGCTTGCTTGGGTGGCCAAAAAGGGCGTATGCGTTTTTTCCTGAATATATTCAGGAAAAAAAGCATACGCCATTTTTGGCCAAGTGCATCATTGTCGACGTTTTGCCTCTTTTCCTCTGCTTTAAATGCAATTCCAGTGTACCTCCTGAAATTGGTTTCCTGCAATTCTGCCCCGCTTTCAAGTCCTCTTGGCAGCCTTACTTCAGTATATTTTTGGACGATAGCTGTCATTTATAACTCTGCAGGTTTGTGAATTACAGTGCCCCTGAGCTCCTTTCTTCAACTCGCTTTCTTGTGAGCTGGCCACAACACCGCAGGATTGCTTCAGGCCCTAATCTGGTTCCGGCACGGCATGCTGAGCCTTTGGTTAATTCCTCTTCCTGGTGGGAAATGAGAGTTAAATTTGCCCGTCCAGACACCTCCAGCTAGTCTCTCATTGGTTCTCCCTATTCCTGTTCATCTTCCGCGGAAATTGCAAACTGGGCCAAACAGGAGGTTAAAGGCACTGACTCTCCAAGTCGGGAGAGTATTAGTAAAGCGTCTGGAATGTTGAACCCGATTACCAGGGGACGAGAACTGAGACATATTGGAACACGTCTCCCGATCACATGGTTGATCATACTCTGGGTTCCACATGCATGATTTAGCTGAAGGAAGAATCCCTTAAACATGGAGAGTTGAGACCTGTGGAATGGGTACCATGTAATATGACTTCAAAGGGTCTTCATTTGCTCACCGAACCTCCCCAATCCTATCACTGCTGCGTTTCTGCCCCTGTACACACGCTTGATTCTCTTTCGGAGACATAGCAATCCATAGCTTTTAAGATATTACTAGTCAGGTACATTCGTAGGCGTTTAATATGGGGTGTTGAGTCCATTTCGTTGAGCAAGGAGTAGCTCTTGTCTATTCCATATTTGGCTTAAGGAACTTTATCTGTGCTCATTTCAGTCTGGTTTTATGCAGCACCCCAACTCACCTTTCCCCTTAAGCAAGCATAAGTTGGTTTTCTAAATTTGAGACCCTGTTCTGTTTTGTAATCCAGTTCCTGTGTAGCCAAGTTTACATTCCGTGTATTAGTGATATCTTATGATGTTTCTTTTTCTGTGTGACTTATTTCAGTTAGAATCATCTACCTGAATCCAGTCATTATGCTGCTACGGGCCTGATGACATAGATTTCATTGCTGAGTGATATTGCATTGTATATAAGTACCACAACTTCTTTATCCATTTTTCGCTTTCTGCGATATTGAACTTGTACCGTAAACGAGGTTCTTGTAAACAGAGCCGTCCCAAACTTTGGGGTGGCTGTGTCTTTTTGATTTTAATTTCCCTAAGCTATAGGACCATAAGTGGAAGTGCCCTAGGCTCTGTTGCTTTGTTTTTTAGATGTTTCAGGAAACACCATACACTTCTCCCGAGTGGCTGTTGGCAATTTACATCCCGCCCATCAGCATAACAAGGCTCCCAGTTCTCCATGGCCTGTCCTGCCTTTCTGGATTTTACACTTTTTTCAGATGGCCCTTTTTACCGGGGGAACGTGAGACTTCATTGTAGTGCAGATTTCCTTTGCAAGCTTGCTTGGTTGGCCAAAAAGTGCGTATGCGTTTTTTCCTGAATATATTCAGGAAAAAACGCATACCCCCTTTTTGGCCAAGTGCATCATTGACGACGTTCTGCCTCTTTTCCTATGCTTTAAATGCAATTCCAGTCTACCTCCTGAAATTGGTTTCCTGCAATTCTGCCCCGCTTTCAAGTCCTCTTGGCAGCCTTACTTCAGTATATTTTTGGACGATAGCTGTCATTTATAACTCTGCAGGTTTGTGAATTACAGTGCCCCTGAGCGCCTTTCTTCAACCCGCTTTCTTGTGAGCTGGCCGCAACACCGCAGGATTGCTTCAGGCCCTAATCTGGTTCCAGCACGGCACGCTGAGCCTTTGGTTAATTCCTCTTCCTGGTGGGAAATGAGAGTTAAATTTGCCCGTCCAGACACCTCCAGCTAGTCTCTCATTGGTTCTCCCTATTCCTGTTCATCTTCCGCAGAAATTGCAAACTGGGCCAAACAGGAGGTTAAAGGCACTGACTCTCCAAGTCGGGAGAGTGTTAGTAAAGCGTCTGGAATGTTGCACCCGAGTACCAGGGGACGAAAACTGAGACATATTTGAACACGACTCCCGATCACACGGTTGATCATACTCTGGGTTCCACATGCATGATTTAGCTGAAGGAAGAATCCCTTAAACCTGGAGAGTTGAGACCCGTGGAATGGGTACCATGCAATATGACTTCAAAGGGTCTTCATTTGCTCACCGAACCTCTCCAATCCTATCACTGCTGCGTTTATGACCCTGTACACACGCTTGCTTCTCTTTTGGAGACATAGCGATCCATAGGTTTTAAGATACTTACTAGTCAGGTACATTCTTAGGCGTTTAATATGGGGTGTTGAGTCCCTTTCGTTGAGCAAGGAGTAGCTCTTGTCTATTTCATATTTGGCTTAAGGAACTTTATCTGTGCTCATTTCAATCTCTGGTTTTATGCAGCACCCCAACTCACCTTTCCCCTTAAGCAAGCATAAGTTGGTTTTCTAAATTTGAGACCCTCTTCTGTTTTGTAATCCAGTTCCTGTGTAGCCAAGTTTACATTCCGTGTATTAGTGATATCTTCTGATGTTTCTTTTCCTGTGTGACTTATTTCAGTTAGAATCATCATACCTGAATCCACTCATTATGCTGCTACGGGCCTGATGACTTAGATTTCATTGCTGAGTGATATTGCATTGTATATAAGTACCACAACTTCTTTATCCATTTTTCACTTTCTGCGATATTGAACTAGTCCCATAAACGAGTTTCTTGTAAACAGAGCCGTCCCAAACTTAGGGGTGGCTGTGTCTTTTTGATTTTAATTTCCCTAATCTATAGGGCCATAAGTGGAAGTGCCCTAGGCTCTGTTGCTTTGTTTTTTAGATGTTTCACGAAACACCATACACTTCTCCCAAGTGGCTGTTGGCAATATACATCCCGCCCATCAGCATAACAAGGATCCCAGTTCTCCATGGCCTGTCCTGCCTTTCTGGATTTTACACTTTTTTCAGATGGCCCTTTTGACCGGGGGGAAGTGAGACTTCATTGTAGTGCAGATTTCCTTTGCAAGCTTGCTTGGTTGGCCAAAAAGGGCGTATGCGTTTTTTCCTGAATATATTCAGGAAAAAACGCATACGCCCTTTTTGGCCAAGTGCATCATTGTGGACGTTCTGCCTCTTTTCCTATGCTTTAAATGCAATTCCAGTCTACCTCCTGAAATCGGTTTCCTGCAATTGTGCCTTGCTTTCAATGCCTCTTCATAGCCTTATCTCAATATATTTTTTGAAAATAGTTGGCCTTTATAACTCTGCAGGTTTTTGAATTGCAGTGGCCCTTAGCTCCATTTTTCAGCTCTTATTTTTGTGATCTTGCCTCATAACCACAGGATTCCTTCAGGCCCTATTCTTCTTCTGGGGCACCTTGCTGTGCCTTTGGTTTATTCTTCTTACTAATGTGAAATTAGAGTGACATGTGCCCATTGAAACTGCTATAGCTAGTTTCTCACTGGTTCCCCCTATTTCCATTCATCCTCCGCACTAACTGCAGACTGTGCGATACCAGAACTTAAAGGCATTGACTCTCCATGTGGGGATATTGTTAGTAAAGCGGCCGGAATGTCGATCCGGAGCCCCAGGAGAGGAAAAATGAGGTGCGTTTTAGAAACCTTTCCCGATCATATGGTATACCAGTCGCTGGGTTTCCCAAGCATGGTTTAGCTGTAGGAAGATTCCCTTCAACCTGGAGTTTTGGGACCCTTGGAATGAGTAGCATGAAGTATTGCATTAAACTTTTGGCAGTTGCTCACCAAAGCTCACCAATCCTCTCAGCCCCAAGTGTCCAGCCTTATGTGTTATCCAGCTGTGGGTTTATATGTGGTCAATCCAGGTTGCATCACAGCCCCTGAGCAAATTTTGTAAGAATTTTTCTCTCTTTCATTGTTTCTGCGTTTTGTTTTTAAAATTTATTTCTATAATGGGGTTTAGCTCATTTTCACTGCTGTGTTTGTGCCGCTCTGCACACACTTGATTCCCTTATGGAGATATATCAATACATGGGTTTTAAGATTCTTATTACTCAGATATATTTCTCTGCGGTGTATAGGGTGTGTTGAGGCCAGTTCATTGAGCAAGGTGTAGATCTTGTCTAATATCTATTTGGTTTATTGAACGGTATCTGTGCTAATTTCAAACTCTGGTTTTATGCATCACCCCACCTCTCCTTTCCCCTTAAGCTGACATAAGTGTGTTTTCTAAATGTGAGACACTGTTCTGTTCTGTAATTCATTTCTTGTGCAGCCATATTTACCCTCCCTCTATAAGTGATATCTTATGATATGTTTCTTTTTCTGTTTGACTTATTTCAAGTAGTATTATCGGACCTAAATCCACTCTTTATCCTTCTACTAGCCTTATTACCTTGATTTCATGGTGAAGAGATATTCCATTGTACATAAGTACCACATCTTCTTTATCCATTGTTCTCTTTCCTGGGATATTTAAGGTGTACTGAAGTTGAGGTTCTTGTAAACAGAGTAGCCCTAAACTGTGGTGTGCTTGTGTCTTGTTGATTTTTAGACTTCCCTAGATATACTCCCATGATTGGAAGTGTCCTATGCTCTGTAGCTCTGTTTTCTAGATGATTTAGGAACCACCATACACTTCTCCAGAGTGGCTCTCGGCAGTTCACACACTGCCCATCAGCGTATAAAGGCTCCCTGTTCTCCATGGCCTGTCCTGCATTTCTGGTTTTTACAAATTTTTAGGATGGCCCTTTTGACCAGTGGGAAATGAGACTTCTTTGTTGTGCACATTTGCATTGCTTGCTTGCTTCGTTGCCCATAAAGTGCGTATGTGTTTTTTCCTGGTTATAATCAGGAAAAAACGCATACGCCCTTTTGGGCCAACTGCATCATTGTCGAAATTCTGCCGCTTTTCATGTGCTTTAAAGACGAGTCCAATCTATCTCTTGAAATCTGTTTCTTGCAATTCTGTCTTGCATTCAGATCCTCTTCTTTGCCTTACCTCAACATATTTTTGGACGTTAGTTTTCATTTATAACTCTGCAGGTTTGTGAATTGCAGTGACCCTGAGCTCCATTTCTTAAGTTGCTCTTTTGTGAGCTGGGCTCAAACCCACAGAATTGCTTCAGGACCTATTTTGGCTCCGGCGAGGTGGGCTGAGCCTTTTTTCAATTCTTATTCTTAATGGGAAATTAGAGTGATATGTGCCCATCCAAACCCCTACAACTATTCTCTCATTGGTTCCCCCTCTTCCCGTTCATCCTCCTCACAATTTGCAAAATGTGTGAAACAGAAGTTTAAATGTGCTGATTCTCCAAGTGGAGAGATTCTAAGTAACGTGGCCAGAATGGTGAACAGGAGCACCAGGAGAGGATAAATGAGCTGCATTTTAGACACATCTCCCGATCACATGGTGTACAGTCCTCTGGGTTTTCCATGCATGTTTTAGCTGTAGGAAGATCCCTTGAACCTGCAGATTTGGGACCCATTGAATGGGTACCAGGTAGTATTACTTTAAAGGGTGTGCATTTCCTCACCCAACCTCACATTTCTCTTAGTGCAAACAGTTTCCAGCCTTATGTCTCATCCTGCTGTGGGTCTAGATGTGTTCAATCCATGTTGCATCACCGTCCCTGAGGAAAAGTTGTAAGAGGTTTTCTCTGTCTCTCTGTCATTTATTTTTTTCAATTTATTACTATATTGGTTACAGCTGATTTTCAAAGCTCTGTTTCTTGCTGCTGTACATCCACTTGATTCACGTACAAGAGACATCAGTAAATTCTTTTTCAGATTCTTACCAGTCGTATATATTCTTTACCGGTGACTTGAGTGTGCTGAGTGCAGTTCTTTTAGCTACCGTGTGGGCCTTGTTGATTATCAGTTTGGTATTTGGAATGGTATCTTTGCTAATTTCAACCTCCTGGATGATGCCTCACCCCTCCCCACCTTTCCCGTTTAGCAGCCTTATGCGTGTTTTCTACATATTTGACTATGTTTTTGTTTTGTAATTTATTTCATGTGTAGCCATTTTGGATTCCACCTTTAAGTGATATCTTATGATATGTGTCTTTTCTTTTTGAATTATGTCACTTAGAAAGATCATACGTAACTCCTCCGGAGTTGTTACAACTGGCCATAGTTCATTGATTTCCAGGCTGAATAATATTCCACTCTACCTAAGTACCACATCTCTATCCATTTTTTCCCTCCAGAGACATTTAAGTTATATCCTAGTCGAGGATCTTTTAAACAGAGAGGGAGTAAACTTTGGGGTGCCTGTGTCCTCTCAATTTTTGTTTTTCCCAAGATATACGCCCATGAGTGCAATTGCCCTATGCTCTGTAGCTCATTTTTTAGATGCTTTAGTAAACACAATACACTTCTCCAGAATGGCCGTTGGCAATATACATTTCCACTATAAGTCTCACAGGGCTCCCTCTTCTCCTTGCCCTGTCCTGCATTTCTGTTGTTTACGCTTTATGAGGATGGCTCTTCTGACTGATGCGAAGTGATATCTTTTGTAGTATTGACTTCCAGTGCCCACCTGTTTGCTTGGCTAAAAAAGTGTATGCCCTTTTCTTGAATATATACAGAAAAAAACGCATACACCCTTTTTGGCCAACTGCAATGTTGGCAATGTTCAGCTCCTTTTCTTGTGCTTAATGGTGAGTCCTTTCTACCTCCTCAGATCCCTTTCCTGCCATTCTCCCTTGCTTACAAGTCCTTTTCTCTGACTTTCCTCAAGACATTTTTCAGTGATGGATATTTTCAACTCTGCAGTTTCATGAATTTTACTGCCCCTGAGTTCCATTGTTCAACTTGCGTTTATGGGAACTGGCCACAAAGCAGCGGGATTTCCTCAAGCCCTATACTGTTTCCATGGGCAACCCTAGCCTTTGGTCAATTCGTCTTCCTGATTGGAAATTAGAGTGACATGTGCCTGTCTGAACACCTAGGACTTGTCTCTCATTGTTCCTCATCCTTCCGCTTCATCCTCTGGACAAATTCCAAACTGTACGCAACAGGATGTTGACAGTGCTGACATCTCCAAGTGGGGAGACTGTTAGTAAAGACGCTGGAGGGGTGAACCCGAGCACCAGGAGATGAGGAGATGAGATGCCTTTTCCAAACTCTTCCCGATCAGACGGTATACCATCCTCTGTGTGTGACAGACATGTTTTAGCAGTAGGAAGAGTCCCATTCATGTAAGGAGAACACCAGGGCTTTTTCAAAATCAGTGTCTGCCCAAAACCCAAACTGGGGAATTTTTTAAGCTATGGCTACACATATGTTCATTAAGGGCCTTGGGAAGTAGGCAGAGTCCAAACTTTAGACGATTGAAGTCTTCAGGGTCAGAAGCACTCACCACCAGCTTCCCTTAGGTTACACTTTAACTGTCATTGATAGATGATGTCAATAAAAATATCTATTCTTTTCCAGATTATTTCCCCTTATAGGTTATTGCAAAATGTTGAGTGTAGTTCCCTGTGCTATACAGTAGTTCCTTGTTGATGATCTATTTTATACATAGCAGTGTGTATGTGTTAATCCCAAACTGTTAATTTATCCCTCCTCCCACCTTTCCCCTTTGGTAATAATAAATTATAAGATTTTATACTTCTCAGAAATGGGGGAGCTGAAAGAGAGGTATAATTTTCAATGGAAAAGCATTTAAAACAAGATTGAAGCTTTAACCAAGATTATTAGATGTACATCCTTGGAAAGAAATCACTTCGTTTCTCTAATATTGACCTGACAAATAAGACAGACCTTTTCACTGAACTTGCTTATAATAAAGTGATGGAAATATCAAATGGAAGTGTTAGAAACATCTTATTTTACCCGAGCCTTATACACTGTTCTATGTTAACTACAGTTTGGCTCACACATCTGTTCATTGAGGTTACAATAGTCTCAATTTCTGTTACTGATCCTCCAGAGTGGACCCCAACAAGTGTCCCCCTGCCCAGTGTCATTGGGGCCAACAGATCGAGACTGAGTTTGGTTCACAAGCAAAGGAAACTTTATATTTTGATCAGAGAATGGAGAGGTGAGAGCATGCACTACCCCGTGGGCTGTGGGCTGGGCTGTTGTGTAGAGATCCTGTCAGAGTCAGTGGGAGGGAGGGGGCGGAGCTCTCGAGGGCCGGGTTGGCTGCAGCTCAGGCTCTATATCGCGGAGTCTGCACTGGGCCCCAGGAGCTGAGGTGTCGTCCCAGCCATTCTGCACTAGGAAATCTGGTCTGAAGTGCCGGGTGTGGAACCTCTGCATGTGGGACCCTAGGAGCACATGAAATTAGACAAAGCACAAAGGATAAAAAAGGTTAGACTTGACTTTATTGCCCAGATTCTATTTTTATCTCCCAGGGATTTTTAATGGGCTTTGCTGGGGACAAACCCCTCCTCTGCCTTTTGTCCCATTCCTCATTCTTGGAGTGCTGAGGGTGCAGACCCTTCTTCTGTAACTGCTGAGTGCTGAGTTGGGAGCCCTCATACCCGGGGGCGAGGGTCAGAGCTTCTCCCCAGCAGCCTCCAGGTGACGTTGATTGTCCCCAGGCCCCCTGCCTCCCTGCTCGTCCACCTGAGCACCAGCATTGGAAGTGTTATAGATTCTAATGACCTTTAAGGGTCCAGGAAAGAGATGTGCAGAGACGCTGTGGGAACCTGTTTCACCCCGCCCCACATTTGTTCGGCCACCTTAGGCTGACCGTTTCTGCCAGCCTAGATGCTCTGACCAGTAGTCTGCGCTTTCTTCAATTAGGTCCCTGAATTAATGTACAAACAGCACCAGGTGTCAGAGCCCTGCCCGCTCAAATCCCAGACAGTCCAGGGTCAGTGGTGATCAAGGACCATGATGGCCACTGAGTCAACAGCCTTTTGAAGTAAACAGGAGTCCAGCCAGTCTCATTGGCCACCATCATCACGGTGTCTGTAGGCTTTTCTATGGTGACAGTGTGATATACGGTTCCCCCGCCAAGATTATTAGCTCCCCTCTGGGTGCAGTATGTCCTGCAAGCAGTAGTCTACTCTTTTGGGACACACTCTTGTTGTTTTATGAGAGAAACTCCAGGTCAAGTGATGTTCACACGAGTCGTCATGGTGCCCTGTTGCCCCCGGTTATCTCTCTGGATGTTGGAGTTGGAAGGCCTCCTCACTCGAGGTTGGTGTGCCCACAGAGCGAACCCTGCAACTTCAGGGCATGGTTGGTGGTTAGGATCACCACGTGGGGTCCTTTTCCCTTAGGAGGGAGGTGGCCTTTGGGGCTGCTGATTTCCAGGTTTTTAGATACCGCCAGTATCTTGGCCAGATGTGGCAGTGGGCCAAGCCCCTTGGTGCCCGTAGTTTATCCTACCTGGATGGCATTCTTGCATTGTTCCATTTCAAGTGGTCCCAGTTTTTGCACTAATTCTCCAATGGCGATTCACCTTTCACCGGGAATGTAAAGGTCAAAGGGTTT
Organism: Orcinus orca; assembly: GCF_937001465.1. Taxonomy (NCBI): domain Eukaryota; kingdom Metazoa; phylum Chordata; class Mammalia; order Artiodactyla; family Delphinidae; genus Orcinus; species Orcinus orca. The sequence continues at coordinate 633,488 of NW_026044059.1, read as the reverse complement.
AGCTAAATTAGGGAGTTCCAGGGCAAGGGTCTGAATTGACTGCTCTTTCCATTCTTGAAAGGCCACTTCTGGATTCTATTCAAAAGGATCATCATCTTTTCCTTTCAGTGTTTCATATAGAGGCCCAGCTAGTAGACTGTAGTTAGGGATCCAGAAGCAGCAAACCATGGCCTCCCCAGGAACCCCTAAGCTGTCTTCTAGTTTTAGAAAGGGGTAAGGCTGAAAATGGTTTCTTCCCTTTCCTGGGATGGGCTTCTCCGACCTTCTGTGAGAACGAAGCCCAGGCAGGTCACTGCAGTCTGTGATATTTGAGCTTTTTCTTGGACAACTTCTATCCTTTATTGGCTTGGTAGTTCAGAGGCCTCCTTAGTAGGGCTGGCGATCAGAATGTCGTCTGCGTACTGAAGGAGGGTTTCCTTTCCCAGAGGTAGAACTTTTAGGTCTTTAGCTAAGCTTTCCCCAAAGATGGTGTGGGAATTTTTGCACCCTTGGGGCAAGACGGCCCGGAAGTATTGTTTTAGTTGTATGTTGAGTCCTGCCACTCACAAGCCAAAATTTCTTGTGACTCTGGGACTAATGGAATACAAAAGAAGGCATCATTGAAGACTAATACAGAATACCATGTCCTGGTGGTTGGTAGAATGACCAGCAGGGTGTAGGAATTAGGAGCAGCTGGAGGTATATCCTCGGTGGCTTCACTGACTGTCCTGACATCCTTTACCAGGTCCCCAGCAGCCCATGGGGCTCTCGTGGTCAGACCAATCCCAGAATATGGAGCTCACCTGGGCAGGTACCCCACCCCCACCCCAGCCCACGGGGCTCTCATGGTCAGGCCCCTCCCAGGATACAGACCTACCCTTGCAGGTACCGTGGCAGGGCTGGGCACACAGGAACCGTGCACATAGCCCTCATTGCAGAGCACCCCCAGCTCACCTGTCGCTCAGAGCTGACACAGAGCACCTCAGAGCAGGACTTGAACTAACAAACAGCAGCTGCGACAGGTCTGTGACCCTGGGCATCACTCTGTGCGGCCTCCCTCCACCTGGTCTTCCAGAGACTTCCACTGCACCCGGGGCACCAGGCCTCTGTCTCCAACCACCACCCACCCCTCCTCTCCCTGACTCCAGGGTTCCTCTCATTAGGAGAGGGTTTTCTTGAAGTTGTCTCCCACTCATGGGCCAGATAAAATCATTAGAAAACAAGCCAAAGCTGCAGCCCCTTGTCTATCCTCACTCTCAGAGCCCACACCTGTTCCTTGGACCTGGCCGGTTCAGCAAGTTCCATTTTCTGCAACTGTGAGCCCCTGAGGGGTGATGATTGGCTGACCTGGGCAGCCTTACCGTGCCGGCCAGCCCTCCCCAGGTGTGCCTGGGTTGAGATCAATATAAATACCACTCCAGGCAGCAAGAGCCCCTGCAGCCGTTCCTGATGCCATTTTCTCTGCCCTGTCAGCAGTCTCGGGGCTGGGCTGGTGGGAGGGAGTGAGAGGCCACGGCTTTGTGGGTGACCCAGTGTGAGTGGGGCTCTGCTGGACTTTCTGCAGCAGTAGCCAGGCTGCCACCTGCTAAAGAAGAGGATGTGTCACCTATACCTGCTGCTGGAATTTCTCCCTGGGCAGAGGTGAGGAAGGAAAAAAGCAGTGGGGGCAGGGACAGGACGGGTATCTCAGGCAGGGAAATGGAAATCTTCCAGAAGAGCACCCAGGGCCAGGACCATCCTGGCTGGCCTGCAGGCACCAAGTCGGCCGGCATGCTGTCACTCGTGTGGCTCTATGGCCCTTCCTCTAGGCTTTCAAGTCCTTGTATAAATTCAGGTGTTTTACCTGGGACGGGTAGGAATAGTTCAGCAGCAACTGGCCTGGGGCTCAGCTCACGTTTACTCACAGATGCCTCAGCACGGTGCCCCAGCTTTGCAATGAGGACGCTTGTTGCGTGGGGGCTGCTGGCTGAATGGGAGACGATTCCCCACCACTGACCAACTTCAGAATTGTTTACAACTGGAGCAAGTGCCCTGATACGGTTTTCCTCTGTGGAACTGGTGGGTTCTGTGTTTTTTTTCTCTTTTTCGTTTTTGGTTCAAGGTAGATTTTATTCCTCTTTTTTGTATTTACAGATATAAGCATGGAAATAATTTATTCATATAAATACATGTATGTGAAGGGAATAATTGTTTTTTCTGTTTTTTTTTAATTTTATTTCTTTTTAATTTTGAATTTTATTTTATATTTTTATACAGCAGGTTCTTATTGGTTATCTATTTTATACATATAAATGTATACATGCCAATCCCAGTCTCTCAACTCCTCCCACCACCAACCTCCAACAGCTTTCCCCGCTTGTTGTCCATACGTTTGTTGTCTACATCTGTTGCTCTATTTATGCCTTGCAAAATGGTTAACCTGTACAGTTTTTCTAGGTTCCACATATATGCATGAATATACAAGATTTGTTTTTCTCTTTCTGACTTACTTCACTCTGTATGACACTCTCTAGATCCATCGACGTCTCTACAAATGACCCAATTTCATTCCTTTTCATGGCTTAGTAATATTCCGTTTTATATATGTACCACGGCTTTATGCATTCGTCTGTCTGTGGGCATTTAGGTTGCTTCCATTACCTCGATATTGTAAAGAGTGAGGCAATGAACATTGCGGTGAATGTCTCTTTTTGATTTATGGTTTTGTCTGGGTATATGTCCAGAACTGGGATTGCTGTATCATATGGTAATTCTACTGTTAGTTTCTTAAGAAACTCCATATTGTTCTCCATAGTGACTGTATCAATTTATATTCCCAACAATAGTGGAAGAGGGTTCCATTTCTCCACACCCTTTCCAGCATTTTTTGTTTCTAGATTTTCTGATGATGCCCATTCTACCAGGTGTGAGGTGATATCTCATTGTTGAGTCCATTTCCTTGAGCAAGGGGTAGGTCTTGTCTATTACATATTTAGCTTATGGAACGGTATCTGTGCTAATTTCAAACACAGGTTTTATGCAGCACCCCAACTAACCTTCCCCCTTAAGCAAGCATAAGTTGGTTTTCTAAACATGAGACCCTGTTCTGTTTTGTAATTCAGTTCATGTGTAGCCAAGTTCGCATTCCATGTATTAGTGGTACCTTATGATGTTTCTTTTTCTGTGTGACTTTTTTCACTTAGAATCACCGTGCCTCAATCCACTCATTATGCTGGTACGGGCCTGGTGACATAGTTTTCATTGCTGAGAGGTATTCTGTTGTACGTAAGTACTGCAACTTCTTTATCCATTATTTGCTCTCTGGCATATTAAACTTGTGCTGCAGAAGAGGTTCCTGTAAACAGAGCCGTCCCAAATTTTTGGGTGGCTGTGTCTTTTTGATTTTAATTTCCCTAAGCTATAGGACCATAAGTGGAAGTGCCCTAGGCTCTGTTGCTTTGTTTTTTAGATGTTTCAGGAAACACCATACACTTCTCCCCAGTGGCTGTTGGCAATTTACATCCCGCCCATCAGCATAACAAGGCTCCCTGTTCTCCATGGCCTCTCCTGCCTTTCTGGATTTTACACTTTTTTCAGATGGCCCTTTTGACCGGGGAGAAGTGAGACTTCATTGTAGTGCAGATTTCCTCTGCAAGCTTGCTTGGTTGGCCAAAAAGGGCGTATGCGTTTTTTCCTGAATATATTCAGGAAAAAACGCATACGCCCTTTTTGGCCAAGTGCATCATTGTTGACGTTCTGCCTCTTTTTCTATGCTTTAAATGCAATTCCTGTCTACCTCCTGAAATCGGTTTCCTGCAATTCTGCCCTGCTTTCAAGTCCTCTTGGCAGCCTTACTTCAGTATATTTTTGGACGATAGCTGTCATTTATGACTCTGCAGGTTTGTGAATTACAGTGCCCCTGAGCTCCTTTCTTCAACTCGCTTTCTTGTGAGCTGGCTGCAACACTGCAGGATTGCTTCAGGCCCTAATCTTGTTCCGGCACGGCACGCTGAGCCTTTGGTTAATTCCTCTTCCTGGTGGGAAATGAGAGTTAAATTTGCCCGTCCAGACACCTCCAGCTAGTCTCTCATTGGTTCTCCCTATTCCTGTTCATCTTCCGCAGAAATTGCAAACTGGGCCAAACAGGAGGTTAAAGGCACTGACTCTCCAAGTCGGGAGAGTGTTAGTAAAGCGTCTGGAATGTTGCACCCGAGTACCAGGGGACGAAAACTGAGACATATTTGAACACGACTCCCGATCACATGGTTGATCATACTCTGGGATCCACATGCATGTTTTCGCTGAAGGAAGAATCCCTTAAACCTGGAGAGTTGAGACCCGTGGAATGGGTACCATGCAATATGACTTCAAAGGGTCTTCATTTGCTCACCGAACCTCCGCAATCCTATCACTGCTGCGTTTATGCCCCTGTACACACGCTTGATTCTCTTTTGGAGACATAGCGATCCATAGGTTTTAAGATACTTACTAGTCAGGTACATTCTTAGGCGTTTAATATGGGGTGTTGAGTCCATTTCGTTGAGCAAGGAGTAGCTCTTGTCTATTTCATATTTGGCTTAAGGAACTTTATCTGTGCTCATTTCAATCTCTGGTTTTATGCAGCACCCCAACTCACCTTTCCCCTTAAGCAAGCATAAGTTGGTTTTCTAAATTTGAGACCCTGTTCTGTTTTGTAATCCAGTTCCTGTGTAGCCAAGTTTACATTCCGTGTATTAGTGATATCTTATGATGTTTCTTTTCCTGTGTGACTTATTTCATTTAGAATCTTCATACCTGAATCCACTCATTATGCTGCTACGGGCCTGATGACATAGATTTCATTGCTGAGTGATATTGCATTGTATGTAAGTACCACAACTTCTTTATCCATTTTTCACTTTCTGCGATATTGAACTAGTCCCATAAACGAGTTTCTTGTAAACAGAGCCGTCCCAAACTTAGGGGTGGCTGTGTCTTTTTGATTTTAATTTCCCTAATCTATAGGGCCATAAGTGGAAGTGCCCTAGGCTCTGTTGCTTTGTTTTTTAGATGTTTCACGAAACACCATACACTTCTCCCAAGTGGCTGTTGGCAATATACATCCCGCCCATCAGCATAACAAGGCTCCCAGTTCTCCATGGCCTGTCCTGCCTGTCTGGATTTTACACTTTTTTCAGATGGCCCTTTTGACCGGGGGCAAGTGAGACTTCATTGTAGTGCAGATTTCCTTTGCAGGCTTGCTTGGGTGGCCAAAAAGGGCGTATGCGTTTTTTCCTGAATATATTCAGGAAAAAACGCATACGCCATTTTTGGCCAAGTGCATCATTGTCGACGTTCTGCCTCTTTTCCTATGCTTTAAATGCAATTCCAGTCTACCTCCTGAAATTGGTTTCCTGCAATTCTGCCCCGCTTTCAAGTCCTCTTGGCAGCCTTACTTCAGTATATTTTTGGACGATAGCTGTCATTTATAACTCTGCAGGTTTGTGAATTACAGTGCCCCTGAGCGCCTTTCTTCAACTCGCTTTCTTGTGAGCTGGCCGCAACACCGCAGGATTGCTTCAGGCCCTAATCTGGTTCCGGCACGGCATGCTGAGCCTTTGGTTAATTCCTCTTCCTGGTGGGAAATGAGAGTTAAATTTGCCCGTCCAGACACGTCCAGCTAGTCTCTCATTGGTTCTCCCTATTCCTGTTCATCTTCCGCGGAAATTGCAAACTGGGCCAAACAGGAGGTTAAAGGCACTGACTGTCCAAGTCGGGAGAGTATTAGTAAAGCGTCTGGAATGTTGAACCCGATTACTAGGGGACGAGAACTGAGACATATTGGAACACGTCTCCCGATCACATGGTTGATCATACTCTGGGTTCCACATGCATGATTTAGCTGAAGGAAGAATCCCTTAAACATGGAGAGTTGAGACCTGTGGAATGGGTACCATGTAATATGACTTCAAAGGGTCTTCATTTGCTCACCGAACCTCCCCAATCCTATCACTGCTGCGTTTCTGCCCCTGTACACACGCTTGATTCTCTTTCGGAGACATAGCAATCCATAGCTTTTAAGATATTACTAGTCAGGTACATTCGTAGGCGTTTAATACGGGGTGTTGAGTCCATTTCGTTGAGCAAGGAGTAGCTCTTGTCTATTCCATATTTGGCTTAAGGAACTTTATCTGTGCTCATTTCAGTCTGGTTTTATGCAGCACCCCAACTCACCTTTCCCCTTAAGCAAGCATAAGTTGGTTTTCTAAATTTGAGACCCTGTTCTGTTTTGTAATCCAGTTCCTGTGTAGCCAAGTTTACATTCCGTGTATTAGTGATATCTTATGATGTTTCTTTTTCTGTGTGACTTATTTCAGTTAGAATCATCTACCTGAATCCAGTCATTATGCTGCTACGGGCCTGATGACATAGATTTCATTGCTGAGTGATATTGCATTGTATATAAGTACCACAACTTCTTTATCCATTTTTCGCTTTCTGCGATATTGAACTTGTACCGTAAACGAGGTTCTTGTAAACAGAGCCGTCCCAAACTTTGGGGTGGCTGTGTCTTTTTGATTTTAATTTCCCTAAGCTATAGGACCATAAGTGGAAGTGCCCTAGGCTCTGTTGCTTTGTTTTTTAGATGTTTCAGGAAACACCATACACTTCTCCCGAGTGGCTGTTGGCAATTTACATCCCGCCCATCAGCATAACAAGGCTCCCAGTTCTCCATGGCCTGTCCTGCCTTTCTGGATTTTACACTTTTTTCAGATGGCCCTTTTTACCGGGGGAACGTGAGACTTCATTGTAGTGCAGATTTCCTTTGCAAGCTTGCTTGGTTGGCCAAAAAGTGCGTATGCGTTTTTTCCTGAATATATTCAGGAAAAAACGCATACCCCCTTTTTGGCCAAGTGCATCATTGACGACGTTCTGCCTCTTTTCCTATGCTTTAAATGCAATTCCAGTCTACCTCCTGAAATTGGTTTCCTGCAATTCTGCCCCGCTTTCAAGTCCTCTTGGCAGCCTTACTTCAGTATATTTTTGGACGATAGCTGTCATTTATAACTCTGCAGGTTTGTGAATTACAGTGCCCCTGAGCGCCTTTCTTCAACCCGCTTTCTTGTGAGCTGGCCGCAACACCGCAGGATTGCTTCAGGCCCTAATCTGGTTCCGGCACGGCACGCTGAGCCTTTGGTTAATTCCTCTTCCTGGTGGGAAATGAGAGTTAAATTTGCCCGTCCAGACACCTCCAGCTAGTCTCTCATTGGTTCTCCCTATTCCTGTTCATCTTCCGCAGAAATTGCAAACTGGGCCAAACAGGAGGTTAAAGGCACTGACTCTCCAAGTCGGGAGAGTGTTAGTAAAGCGTCTGGAATGTTGCACCCGAGTACCAGGGGACGAAAACTGAGACATATTTGAACACGACTCCCGATCACACGGTTGATCATACTCTGGGTTCCACATGCATGATTTAGCTGAAGGAAGAATCCCTTAAACCTGGAGAGTTGAGACCCGTGGAATGGGTACCATGCAATATGACTTCAAAGGGTCTTCATTTGCTCACCGAACCTCTCCAATCCTATCACTGCTGCGTTTATGACCCTGTACACACGCTTGCTTCTCTTTTGGAGACATAGCGATCCATAGGTTTTAAGATACTTACTAGTCAGGTACATTCTTAGGCGTTTAATATGGGGTGTTGAGTCCCTTTCGTTGAGCAAGGAGTAGCTCTTGTCTATTTCATATTTGGCTTAAGGAACTTTATCTGTGCTCATTTCAATCTCTGGTTTTATGCAGCACCCCAACTCACCTTTCCCCTTAAGCAAGCATAAGTTGGTTTTCTAAATTTGAGACCCTCTTCTGTTTTGTAATCCAGTTCCTGTGTAGCCAAGTTTACATTCCGTGTATTAGTGATATCTTCTGATGTTTCTTTTCCTGTGTGACTTATTTCGGTTAGAATCATCATACCTGAATCCACTCATTATGCTGCTACGGGCCTGATGACTTAGATTTCATTGCTGAGTGATATTGCATTGTACGTAAGTACCACAACTTCTTTATCCATTTTTCACTTTCTGCGATATTGAACTAGTCCCATAAACGAGTTTCTTGTAAACAGAGCCGTCCCAAACTTAGGGGTGGCTGTGTCTTTTTGATTTTAATTTCCCTAATCTATAGGGCCATAAGTGGAAGTGCCCTAGGCTCTGTTGCTTTGTTTTTTAGATGTTTCACGAAACACCATACACTTCTCCCAAGTGGCTGTTGGCAATATACATCCCGCCCATCAGCATAACAAGGATCCCAGTTCTCCATGGCCTGTCCTGCCTTTCTGGATTTTACACTTTTTTCAGATGGCCCTTTTGACCGGGGGGAAGTGAGACTTCATTGTAGTGCAGATTTCCTTTGCAAGCTTGCTTGGTTGGCCAAAAAGGGCGTATGCGTTTTTTCCTGAATATATTCAGGAAAAAACGCATACGCCCTTTTTGGCCAAGTGCATCATTGTGGACGTTCTGCCTCTTTTCCTATGCTTTAAATGCAATTCCAGTCTACCTCCTGAAATCGGTTTCCTGCAATTGTGCCTTGCTTTCAATGCCTCTTCATAGCCTTATCTCAATATATTTTTTGAAAATAGTTGGCCTTTATAACTCTGCAGGTTTTTGAATTGCAGTGGCCCTTAGCTCCATTTTTCAGCTCTTATTTTTGTGATCTTGCCTCATAACCACAGGATTCCTTCAGGCCCTATTCTTCTTCTGGGGCACCTTGCTGTGCCTTTGGTTTATTCTTCTTACTAATGTGAAATTAGAGTGACATGTGCCCATTGAAACTGCTATAGCTAGTTTCTCACTGGTTCCCCCTATTTCCATTCATCCTCCGCACTAACTGCAGACTGTGCGATACCAGAACTTAAAGGCATTGACTCTCCATGTGGGGATATTGTTAGTAAAGCGGCCGGAATGTCGATCCGGAGCCCCAGGAGAGGAAAAATGAGGTGCGTTTTAGAAACCTTTCCCGATCATATGGTATACCAGTCGCTGGGTTTCCCAAGCATGGTTTAGCTGTAGGAAGATTCCCTTCAACCTGGAGTTTTGGGACCCTTGGAATGAGTAGCATGAAGTATTGCATTAAACTTTTGGCAGTTGCTCACCAAAGCTCACCAATCCTCTCAGCCCCAAGTGTGCAGCCTTATGTCTTATCCAGCTGTGGGTTTATATGTGGTCAATCCAGGTTGCATCACAGCCCCTGAGCAAATTTTGTAAGAATTTTTCTCTCTTTCATTGTTTCTGCGTTTTGTTTTTAAAATTTATTTCTATAATGGGGTTTAGCTCATTTTCACTGCTGTGTTTGTGCCGCTCTGCACACACTTGATTCCCTTATGGAGATATATCAATACATGGGTTTTAAGATTCTTATTACTCAGATATATTTCTCTGCGGTGTATAGGGTGTGTTGAGGCCAGTTCATTGAGCAAGGTGTAGATCTTGTCTAATATCTATTTGGTTTATTGAACGGTATCTGTGCTAATTTCAAACTCTGGTTTTATGCATCACCCCACCTCTCCTTTCCCCTTAAGCTGACATAAGTGTGTTTTCTAAATGTGAGACACTGTTCTGTTCTGTAATTCATTTCTTGTGCAGCCATATTTACCCTCCCTCTATAAGTGATATCTTATGATATGTTTCTTTTTCTGTTTGACTTATTTCAAGTAGTATTATCGGACCTAAATCCACTCTTTATCCTTCTACTAGCCTTATTACATTGATTTCATGGTGAAGAGATATTCCATTGTACATAAGTACCACATCTTCTTTATCCATTGTTCTCTTTCCTGGGATATTTAAGGTGTACTGAAGTTGAGGTTCTTGTAAACAGAGTAGCCCTAAACTGTGGTGTGCTTGTGTCTTGTTGATTTTTAGACTTCCCTAGATATACTCCCATGATTGGAAGTGTCCTATGCTCTGTAGCTCTGTTTTCTAGATGATTTAGGAACCACCATACACTTCTCCAGAGTGGCTCTCGGCAGTTCACACACTGCCCATCAGCGTATAAAGGCTCCCTGTTCTCCATGGCCTGTCCTGCATTTCTGGTTTTTACAAATTTTTAGGATGGCCCTTTTGACCAGTGGGAAATGAGACTTCTTTGTTGTGCACATTTGCATTGCTTGCTTGCTTCGTTGCCCATAAAGTGCGTATGTGTTTTTTCCTGGTTATAATCAGGAAAAAACGCATACGCCCTTTTGGGCCAACTGCATCATTGTCGAAATTCTGCCGCTTTTCATGTGCTTTAAAGACGAGTCCAATCTATCTCTTGAAATCTGTTTCTTGCAATTCTGTCTTGCATTCAGATCCTCTTCTTTGCCTTACCTCAACATATTTTTGGACGTTAGTTTTCATTTATAACTCTGCAGGTTTGTGAATTGCAGTGACCCTGAGCTCCATTTCTTAAGTTGCTCTTTTGTGAGCTGGGCTCAAACCCACAGAATTGCTTCAGGACCTATTTTGGCTCCGGCGAGGTGGGCTGAGCCTTTTTTCAATTCTTATTCTTAATGGGAAATTAGAGTGATATGTGCCCATCCAAACCCCTACAACTATTCTCTCATTGGTTCCCCCTCTTCCCGTTCATCCTCCTCACAATTTGCAAAATGTGTGAAACAGAAGTTTAAATGTGCTGATTCTCCAAGTGGAGAGATTCTAAGTAACGTGGCCAGAATGGTGAACAGGAGCACCAGGAGAGGATAAATGAGCTGCATTTTAGACACATCTCCCGATCACATGGTGTACAGTCCTCTGGGTTTTCCATGCATGTTTTAGCTGTAGGAAGATCCCTTGAACCTGCAGATTTGGGACCCATTGAATGGGTACCAGGTAGTATTACTTTAAAGGGTGTGCATTTCCTCACCCAACCTCACATTTCTCTTAGTGCAAACAGTTTCCAGCCTTATGTCTCATCCTGCTGTGGGTCTAGATGTGTTCAATCCATGTTGCATCACCGTCCCTGAGGAAAAGTTGTAAGAGGTTTTCTCTGTCTCTCTGTCATTTATTTTTTTCAATTTATTACTATATTGGTTACAGCTGATTTTCAAAGCTCTGTTTCTTGCTGCTGTACATCCACTTGATTCACGTACAAGAGACATCAGTAAATTCTTTTTCAGATTCTTACCAGTCGTATATATTCTTTACCGGTGACTTGAGTGTGCTGAGTGCAGTTCTTTTAGCTACCGTGTGGGCCTTGTTGATTATCAGTTTGGTATTTGGAATGGTATCTTTGCTAATTTCAACCTCCTGGATGATGCCTCACCCCTCCCCACCTTTCCCGTTTAGCAGCCTTATGCGTGTTTTCTACATATTTGACTATGTTTTTGTTTTGTAATTTATTTCATGTGTAGCCATTTTGGATTCCACCTTTAAGTGATATCTTATGATATGTGTCTTTTCTTTTTGAATTATGTCACTTAGAAAGATCATACGTAACTCCTCCGGAGTTGTTACAACTGGCCATAGTTCATTGATTTCCAGGCTGAATAATATTCCACTCTACCTAAGTACCACATCTCTATCCATTTTTTCCCTCCAGAGACATTTAAGTTATATCCTAGTCGAGGATCTTTTAAACAGAGAGGGAGTAAACTTTGGGGTGCCTGTGTCCTCTCAATTTTTGTTTTTCCCAAGATATACGCCCATGAGTGCAATTGCCCTATGCTCTGTAGCTCATTTTTTAGATGCTTTAGTAAACACAATACACTTCTCCAGAATGGCCGTTGGCAATATACATTTCCACTATAAGTCTCACAGGGCTCCCTCTTCTCCTTGCCCTGTCCTGCATTTCTGTTGTTTACGCTTTATGAGGATGGCTCTTCTGACTGATGCGAAGTGATATCTTTTGTAGTATTGACTTCCAGTGCCCACCTGTTTGCTTGGCTAAAAAAGTGTATGCCCTTTTCTTGAATATATACAGAAAAAAACGCATACACCCTTTTTGGCCAACTGCAATGTTGGCAATGTTCAGCTCCTTTTCTTGTGCTTAATGGCGAGTCCTTTCTACCTCCTCAGATCCCTTTCCTGCCATTCTCCCTTGCTTACAAGTCCTTTTCTCTGACTTTCCTCAAGACATTTTTCAGTGATGGATATTTTCAACTCTGCAGTTTCATGAATTTTACTGCCCCTGAGTTCCATTGTTCAACTTGCGTTTATGGGAACTGGCCACAAAGCAGCGGGATTTCCTCAAGCCCTATACTGTTTCCATGGGCAACCCTAGCCTTTGGTCAATTCGTCTTCCTGATTGGAAATTAGAGTGACATGTGCCTGTCTGAACACCTAGGACTTGTCTCTCATTGTTCCTCATCCTTCCGCTTCATCCTCTGGACAAATTCCAAACTGTACGCAACAGGATGTTGACAGTGCTGACATCTCCAAGTGGGGAGACTGTTAGTAAAGACGCTGGAGGAGTGAACCCGAGCACCAGGAGATGAGGAGATGAGATGCCTTTTCCAAACTCTTCCCGATCAGACGGTATACCATCCTCTGTGTGTGACAGACATGTTTTAGCAGTAGGAAGAGTCCCATTCATGTAAGGAGAACACCAGGGCTTTTTCAAAATCAGTGTCTGCCCAAAACCCAAACTGGGGAATTTTTTAAGCTATGGCTACACATATGTTCATTAAGGGCCTTGGGAAGTAGGCAGAGTCCAAACTTTAGACGATTGAAGTCTTCAGGGTCAGAAGCACTCACCACCATCTTCCCTTAGGTTACACTTTAACTGTCATTGATAGATGATGTCAATAAAAATATCTATTCTTTTCCAGATTATTTCCCCTTATAGGTTATTGCAAAATGTTGAGTGTAGTTCCCTGTGCTATACAGTAGTTCCTTGTTGATGATCTATTTTATACATAGCAGTGTGTATGTGTTAATCCCAAACTGTTAATTTATCCCTCCTCCCACCTTTCCCCTTTGGTAATAATAAATTATAAGATTTTATACTTCTCAGAAATGGGGGAGCTGAAAGAGAGGTATAATTTTCAATGGAAAAGCATTTAAAACAAGATTGAAGCTTTAACCAAGATTATTAGATGTACATCCTTGGAAAGAAATCACTTCGTTTCTCTAATATTGACCTGACAAATAAGACAGACCTTTTCACTGAACTTGCTTATAATAAAGTGATGGAAATATCAAATGGAAGTGTTAGAAACATCTTATTTTACCCGAGCCTTATACACTGTTCTATGTTAACTACAGTTTGGCTCACACATCTGTTCATTGAAGTTACAATAGTCTCAATTTCTGTTACTGATCCTCCAGAGTGGACCCCAACAAGTGTCCCCCTGCCCAGTGTCATTGGGGCCAACAGATCGAGACTGAGTTTGGTTCACAAGCAAAGGAAACTTTATATTTTGATCAGAGAATGGAGAGGTGAGAGCATGCACTACCCCGTGGGCTGTGGGCTGGGCTGTTGTGTAGAGATCCTGTCAGAGTCAGTGGGAGGGAGGGGGCGGAGCTCTCGAGGGCCGGGTTGGCTGCAGCTCAGGCTCTATATCGCGGAGTCTGCACTGGGCCCCAGGAGCTGAGGTGTCGTCCCAGCCATTCTGCACTAGGAAATCTGGTCTGAAGTGCCGGGTGTGGAACCTCTGCATGTGGGACCCTAGGAGCACATGAAATTAGACAAAGCACAAAGGATAAAAAAGGTTAGACTTGACTTTATTGCCCAGATTCTATTTTTATCTCCCAGGGATTTTTAATGGGCTTTGCTGGGGACAAACCCCTCCTCTGCCTTTTGTCCCATTCCTCATTCTTGGAGTGCTGAGGGTGCAGACCCTTCTTCTGTAACTGCTGAGTGCTGAGTTGGGAGCCCTCATACCCGGGGGCGAGGGTCAGAGCTTCTCCCCAGCAGCCTCCAGGTGACGTTGATTGTCCCCAGGCCCCCTGCCTCCCTGCTCGTCCACCTGAGCACCAGCATTGGAAGTGTTATAGATTCTAATGACCTTTAAGGGTCCAGGAAAGAGATGTGCAGAGACGCTGTGGGAACCTGTTTCACCCCGCCCCACATTTTTTCGGCCACCTTAGGCTGACCGTTTCTGCCAGCCTAGATGCTCTGACCAGTAGTCTGCGCTTTCTTCAATTAGGTCCCTGAATTAATGTACAAACAGCACCAGGTGTCAGAGCCCTGCCCGCTCAAATCCCAGACAGTCCAGGGTCAGTGGTGATCAAGGACCATGATGGCCACTGAGTCAACAGCCTTTTGAAGTAAACAGGAGTCCAGCCAGTCTCATTGGCCACCATCATCACGGTGTCTGTAGGCTTTTCTATGGTGACAGTGTGATATACGGTTCCCCCGCCAAGATTATTAGCTCCCCTCTGGGTGCAGTATGTCCTGCAAGCAGTAGTCTACTCTTTTGGGACACACTCTTGTTGTTTTATGAGAGAAACTCCAGGTCAAGTGATGTTCACACGAGTCGTCATGGTGCCCTGTTGCCCCCGGTTATCTCTCTGGATGTTGGAGTTGGAAGGCCTCCTCACTCGAGGTTGGTGTGCCCACGGAGCGAACCCTGCAACTTCAGGGCATGGTTGGTGGTTAGGATCACCACGTGGGGTCCTTTTCCCTTAGGAGGGAGGTGGCCTTTGGGGCTGCTGATTTCCAGGTTTTTAGATACCGCCAGTATCTTGGCCAGATGTGGCAGTGGGCCAAGCCCCTTGGTGCCCGTAGTTTATCCTACCTGGATGGCATTCTTGCATTGTTCCATTTCAAGTGGTCCCAGTTTTTGCACTAATTCTCCAATGGCGATTCACCTTTCACCGGGAATGTAAAGGTCAAAGGGTTTAGCTAAATTAGGGAGTTCCAGGGCAAGGGTCTGAATTGACTGCTCTTTCCATTCTTGAAAGGCCACTTCTGGATTCTATTCAAAAGGATCATCATCTTTTCCTTTCAGTGTTTCATATAGAGGCCCAGCTAGTAGACTGTAGTTAGGGATCCAGAAGCAGCAAACCATGGCCTCCCCAGGAACCCCTAAGCTGTCTTCTAGTTTTAGAAAGGGGTAAGGCTGAAAATGGTTTCTTCCCTTTCCTGGGATGGGCTTCTCCGACCTTCTGTGAGAACGAAGCCCAGGCAGGTCACTGCAGTCTGTGATATTTGAGCTTTTTCTTGGACAACTTCTATCCTTTATTGGCTTGGTAGTTCAGAGGCCTCCTTAGTAGGGCTGGCGATCAGAATGTCGTCTGCGTACTGAAGGAGGGTTTCCTTTCCCAGAGGTAGAACTTTTAGGTCTTTAGCTAAGCTTTCCCCAAAGATGGTGTGGGAATTTTTGCACCCTTGGGGCAAGACGGCCCGGAAGTATTGTTTTAGTTGTATGTTGAGTCCTGCCACTCACAAGCCAAAATTTCTTGTGACTCTGGGACTAATGGAATACAAAAGAAGGCATCATTGAAGACTAATACAGAATACCATGTCCTGGTGGTTGGTAGAATGACCAGCAGGGTGTAGGAATTAGGAGCAGCTGGAGGTATATCCTCGGTGGCTTCACTGACTGTCCTGACATCCTTTACCAGGTCCCCAGCAGCCCATGGGGCTCTCGTGGTCAGACCAATCCCAGAATATGGAGCTCACCTGGGCAGGTACCCCACCCCCACCCCAGCCCACGGGGCTCTCATGGTCAGGCCCCTCCCAGGATACAGACCTACCCTTGCAGGTACCGTGGCAGGGCTGGGCACACAGGAACCGTGCACATAGCCCTCATTGCAGAGCACCCCCAGCTCACCTGTCGCTCAGAGCTGACACAGAGCACCTCAGAGCAGGACTTGAACTAACAAACAGCAGCTGCGACAGGTCTGTGACCCTGGGCATCACTCTGTGCGGCCTCCCTCCACCTGGTCTTCCAGAGACTTCCACTGCACCCGGGGCACCAGGCCTCTGTCTCCAACCACCACCCACCCCTCCTCTCCCTGACTCCAGGGTTCCTCTCATTAGGAGAGGGTTTTCTTGAAGTTGTCTCCCACTCATGGGCCAGATAAAATCATTAGAAAACAAGCCAAAGCTGCAGCCCCTTGTCTATCCTCACTCTCAGAGCCCACACCTGTTCCTTGGACCTGGCCGGTTCAGCAAGTTCCATTTTCTGCAACTGTGAGCCCCTGAGGGGTGATGATTGGCTGACCTGGGCAGCCTTACCGTGCCGGCCAGCCCTCCCCAGGTGTGCCTGGGTTGAGATCAATATAAATACCACTCCAGGCAGCAAGAGCCCCTGCAGCCGTTCCTGATGCCATTTTCTCTGCCCTGTCAGCAGTCTCGGGGCTGGGCTGGTGGGAGGGAGTGAGAGGCCACGGCTTTGTGGGTGGCCCAGTGTGAGTGGGGCTCTGCTGGACTTTCTGCAGCAGTAGCCAGGCTGCCACCTGCTAAAGAAGAGGATGTGTCACCTATACCTGCTGCTGGAATTTCTCCCTGGGCAGAGGTGAGGAAGGAAAAAAGCAGTGGGGGCAGGGACAGGACGGGTATCTCAGGCAGGGAAATGGAAATCTTCCAGAAGAGCACCCAGGGCCAGGACCATCCTGGCTGGCCTGCAGGCACCAAGTCGGCCGGCATGCTGTCACTCGTGTGGCTCTATGGCCCTTCCTCTAGGCTTTCAAGTCCTTGTATAAATTCAGGTGTTTTACCTGGGACGGGTAGGAATAGTTCAGCAGCAACTGGCCTGGGGCTCAGCTCACGTTTACTCACAGATGCCTCAGCACGGTGCCCCAGCTTTGCAATGAGGACGCTTGTTGCGTGGGGGCTGCTGGCTGAATGGGAGACGATTCCCCACCACTGACCAACTTCAGAATTGTTTACAACTGGAGCAAGTGCCCTGATACGGTTTTCCTCTGTGGAACTGGTGGGTTCTGTGTTTTTTTTCTCTTTTTCGTTTTTGGTTCAAGGTAGATTTTATTCCTCTTTTTTGTATTTACAGATATAAGCATGGAAATAATTTATTCATATAAATACATGTATGTGAAGGGAATAATTGTTTTTTCTGTTTTTTTTTAATTTTATTTCTTTTTAATTTTGAATTTTATTTTATATTTTTATACAGCAGGTTCTTATTGGTTATCTATTTTATACATATAAATGTATACATGCCAATCCCAGTCTCTCAACTCCTCCCACCACCAACCTCCAACAGCTTTCCCCGCTTGTTGTCCATACGTTTGTTGTCTACATCTGTTGCTCTATTTATGCCTTGCAAAATGGTTAACCTGTACAGTTTTTCTAGGTTCCACATATATGCATGAATATACAAGATTTGTTTTTCTCTTTCTGACTTACTTCACTCTGTATGACACTCTCTAGATCCATCGACGTCTCTACAAATGACCCAATTTCATTCCTTTTCATGGCTTAGTAATATTCCGTTTTATATATGTACCACGGCTTTATGCATTCGTCTGTCTGTGGGCATTTAGGTTGCTTCCATTACCTCGATATTGTAAAGAGTGAGGCAATGAACATTGCGGTGAATGTCTCTTTTTGATTTATGGTTTTGTCTGGGTATATGTCCAGAACTGGGATTGCTGTATCATATGGTAATTCTACTGTTAGTTTCTTAAGAAACTCCATATTGTTCTCCATAGTGACTGTATCAATTTATATTCCCAACAATAGTGGAAGAGGGTTCCATTTCTCCACACCCTTTCCAGCATTTTTTGTTTCTAGATTTTCTGATGATGCCCATTCTACCAGGTGTGAGGTGATATCTCATTGTTGAGTCCATTTCCTTGAGCAAGGGGTAGGTCTTGTCTATTACATATTTAGCTTATGGAACGGTATCTGTGCTAATTTCAAACACAGGTTTTATGCAGCACCCCAACTAACCTTCCCCCTTAAGCAAGCATAAGTTGGTTTTCTAAACATGAGACCCTGTTCTGTTTTGTAATTCAGTTCATGTGTAGCCAAGTTCGCATTCCATGTATTAGTGGTACCTTATGATGTTTCTTTTTCTGTGTGACTTTTTTCACTTAGAATCACCGTGCCTCAATCCACTCATTATGCTGGTACGGGCCTGGTGACATAGTTTTCATTGCTGAGAGGTATTCTGTTGTACGTAAGTACTGCAACTTCTTTATCCATTATTTGCTCTCTGGCATATTAAACTTGTGCTGCAGAAGAGGTTCCTGTAAACAGAGCCGTCCCAAATTTTTGGGTGGCTGTGTCTTTTTGATTTTAATTTCCCTAAGCTATAGGACCATAAGTGGAAGTGCCCTAGGCTCTGTTGCTTTGTTTTTTAGATGTTTCAGGAAACACCATACACTTCTCCCCAGTGGCTGTTGGCAATTTACATCCCGCCCATCAGCATAACAAGGTTCCCTGTTCTCCATGGCCTCTCCTGCCTTTCTGGATTTTACACTTTTTTCAGATGGCCCTTTTGACCGGGGAGAAGTGAGACTTCATTGTAGTGCAGATTTCCTCTGCAAGCTTGCTTGGTTGGCCAAAAAGGGCGTATGCGTTTTTTCCTGAATATATTCAGGAAAAAACGCATACGCCCTTTTTGGCCAAGTGCATCATTGTGGACGTTCTGCCTCTTTTCCTATGCTTTAAATGCAATTCCTGTCTACCTCCTGAAATCGGTTTCCTGCAATTCTGCCCTGCTTTCAAGTCCTCTTGGCAGCCTTACTTCAGTATATTTTTGGACGATAGCTGTCATTTATGACTCTGCAGGTTTGTGAATTACAGTGCCCCTGAGCTCCTTTCTTCAACTCGCTTTCTTGTGAGCTGGCCGCAACACTGCAGGATTGCTTCAGGCCCTAATCTTGTTCCGGCACGGCACGCTGAGCCTTTGGTTAATTCCTCTTCCTGGTGGGAAATGAGAGTTAAATTTGCCCGTCCAGACACCTCCAGCTAGTCTCTCATTGGTTCTCCCTATTCCTGTTCATCTTCCGCAGAAATTGCAAACTGGGCCAAACAGGAGGTTAAAGGCACTGACTCTCCAAGTCGGGAGAGTGTTAGTAAAGCGTCTGGAATGTTGCACCCGAGTACCAGGGGACGAAAACTGAGACATATTTGAACACGACTCCCGATCACATGGTTGATCATACTCTGGGATCCACATGCATGTTTTCGCTGAAGGAAGAATCCCTTAAACCTGGAGAGTTGAGACCCGTGGAATGGGTACCATGCAATATGACTTCAAAGGGTCTTCATTTGCTCACCGAACCTCCGCAATCCTATCACTGCTGCGTTTATGCCCCTGTACACACGCTTGATTCTCTTTTGGAGACATAGCGATCCATAGGTTTTAAGATACTTACTAGTCAGGTACATTCTTAGGCGTTTAATATGGGGTGTTGAGTCCATTTCGTTGAGCAAGGACTAGCTCTTGTCTATTTCATATTTGGCTTAAGGAACTTTATCTGTGCTCATTTCAATCTCTGGTTTTATGCAGCACCCCAACTCACCTTTCCCCTTAAGCAAGCATAAGTTGGTTTTCTAAATTTGAGACCCTGTTCTGTTTTGTAATCCAGTTCCTGTGTAGCCAAGTTTACATTCCGTGTATTAGTGATATCTTATGATGTTTCTTTTCCTGTGTGACTTATTTCAGTTAGAATCATCATACCTGAATCCACTCATTATGCTGCTACGCGCCTGATTACGTAGATTTCATTGCTGAGTGATATTGCATTGTACGTAAGTACCACAACTTCTTTATCCATTTTTCACTTTCTGCGATATTGAACTAGTCCCATAAACGAGTTTCTTGTAAACAGAGCCGTCCCAAACTTAGGGGTGGCTGTGTCTTTTTGATTTTAATTTCCCTAATCTATAGGGCCATAAGTGGAAGTGCCCTAGGCTCTGTTGCTTTGTTTTTTAGATGTTTCACGAAACACCATACACTTCTCCCAAGTGGCTGTTGGCAATATACATCCCGCCCATCAGCATAACAAGGCTCCCAGTTCTCCATGGCCTGTCCTGCCTGTCTGGATTTTACACTTTTTTCAGATGGCCCTTTTGACCGGGGGCAAGTGAGACTTCATTGTAGTGCAGATTTCCTTTGCAGGCTTGCTTGGGTGGCCAAAAAGGGCGTATGCGTTTTTTCCTTAATATATTCAGGAAAAAACGCATACGCCCTTTTTGGCCAAGTGCATCATTGTCGACGTTTTGCCTCTTTTCCTCTGCTTTAAATGCAATTCCAGTGTACCTCCTGAAATTGGTTTCCTGCAATTCTGCCCCGCTTTCAAGTCCTCTTGGCAGCCTTACTTCAGTATATTTTTGGACGATAGCTGTCATTTATAACTCTGAAGGTTTGTGAATTACAGTGCCCCTGAGCTCCTTTCTTCAACTCGCTTTCTTGTGAGCTGGCCGCAACACCGCAGGATTGCTTCAGGCCCTAATCTGGTTCCGGCACGGCATGCTGAGCCTTTGGTTAATTCCTCTTCCTGGTGGGAAATGAGAGTTAAATTTGCCCGTCCAGACACCTCCAGCTAGTCTCTCATTTGTTCTCCCTATTCCTGTTCATCTTCCGCGGAAATTGCAAACTGGGCCAAACAGGAGGTTAAAGGCACTGACTGTCCAAGTCGGGAGAGTGTTAGTAAAGCGTCTGGAATGTTGCACCCGAGTACCAGGGGACGAGAACTGAGACATATTGGAACACGTCTCCCGATCACACGGTTGATCATACTCTGGGTTCCACATGCATGTTTCAGCTGAAGGAAGAATCCCTTAAACCTGGAGAGTTGAGACCCGTGGAATGGGTACCATGCAATATGACTTCAAAGGGTCTTCATTTGCTCAGCGAACCTCTCCAATCCTATCACTGCTGCGTTTATGCCCCTGTACACACGCTTGATTCTCTTTTGGAGACATAGCAATCCATAGGTTTTAAGATACTTACTAGTCAGGTACATTCTTAGGCGTTTAATATGGGGTGTTGAATCCATTTCGTTGAGCAAGGAGTAGCTCTTGTCTATTCCATATTTGGCTTAAGGAACTTTATCTGTGCTCATTTCAATCTCTGGTTTTATGCAGCACCCCAACTCACCTTTCCCCTTAAGCAAGCATAAGTTGGTTTTTCTAAATTTGAGACCCTGTTCTGTTTTGTAATTCAGTTCCTGTGTAGCCAAGTTTACATTCCGTGTATTAGTGATATCTTATGATGTTTCTTTTTCTGTGTGACTTATTTCAGTTAGAATCATCATACCTGAATCCACTCATTATGCTGCTATGGGCCTGATGACATAGATTTAATTTCTGAGTGATATTGCATTGTACGTAAGTACCACAACATCTATATCCATTTTTCGCTTTCTGCGATATTGAACTTGTACCGTAAACGAGGTTCTTGTAAACAGAGCCGTCCCAAACTTTGGGGTGGCTGTGTCTTTTTGATTTTAATTTCCCTAATCTATAGGACCATAAGTGGAAGTGCCCTAGGCTCTGTTGCTTTGTTTTTTAGATGTTTCAGGAAATACCATACACTTTTCCCCAGTGGCTGTTGGCAATTTACATTCCGCCCATCAGCATAACAAGGCTCCCAGTTCTCCATGGCCTGTCCTGCCTTTCTGGATTTTACACTTTTTTCAGATGGCCCTTTTGACCGGGGGGAAGTGAGACTTCATTGTAGTGCAGATTTCCTTTGCAAGCTTGCTTGGTTGGCCAAAAAGGGCGTATGCGTTTTTTCCTGAATATATTCAGGAAAAAACGCATACGCCCTTTTTGGCCAAGTGCATCATTGTCGACGTTCTGCCTCTTTTCCTATGCTTTAAATGCAATTCCAGTCTACCTCCTGAAATTGGTTTCCTGCAATTCTGCCCCGATTTCAAGTCCTCTTGGCAGCCTTACTTCAGTATATTTTTGGACGATAGCTGTCATTTATAACTCTGCAGGTTTGTGAATTACAGTGCCCCTGAGCTCCTTTCTTCAACCCGCTTTCTTGTGAGCTGGCCGCAACACCGCTGGATTGCTTCAGGCCCTAATCTGCTTCCAGCATGGCACGGTGAGCCTTTGGTTAATTCCTCTTCCTGGTGGGAAATCAGAGTTAAATTTGCCTGTCCAGACACCTCCAGCTAGTCTCTCATTGGTTCTCCCTATTCCTGTTCATCTTCCGCAGAAATTGCAAATTGGGCCAAACAGGAGGTTAAAGGCACTGACTCTCCAAGTCGGGAGAGTGTTAGTAAAGAATCTGGAATGTTGCACCCGAGTACCAGGGGACGAGAACTGAGACATATTGGAACACGTCTCCCGATCACACGGTTGATCATACTCTGGGTTCCACATGCATGTTTTAGCTGAAGGAAGAATCCCTTAAACCTGGAGAGTTGAGACCCGTGGAATGGGTACCATGCAATATGACTTCAAAGGGTCTTCATTTGCTCACCGAACCTCTCCAATCCTATCACTGCTGCGTTTATGCCCCTGTACACACGCTTGATCCTCTTTCGGAAACATAGCAACCCATAGCTTTTAAAATACTTACTAGTCAGGTACATTCGTAGGCGTTTAATATGGGGTGTTGAGTCCATTTCATTGAGCAAGGAGTAGCTCTTGTCTATTACATATTTGGCTTAAGGAACTTTATCTGTGCTCATTTCAATCTCTGGTTTTATGGAGCACCCCAACTCACCTTTCCCCTTAAGCAAGCATAAGTTGGTTTTCTAAATTTGAGACCCTGTTCTGTTATGTAATCCAGTTCCTGTGTAGCCAAGTTTACATTCCGTGTATTAGTGATATCTTATGATGTTTCTTTTTCTGTGTGAATTATTTCAGTTAGAATCATCATACCTGAATCCACTCATTATGCTTCTACGGGCCTGATGACAAAGATTTCATTTCTGAGTTATATTGCATTGTACGTAAGTACCACAACTTCTTTATACATTTTTCGCTTTCTGCGATATTGAACTTGTACCGTAAACGAGGTTCTTGTAAACAGAGCCGTCCCAAACTTTGGGGTGGCTGTGTCTTTTTGATTTTAATTTCCCTAAGCTATAGGACCATAAGTGGAAGTGCCCTAGGCTCTGTTGCTTTGTTTTTTAGACGTTTCAGGAAACACCATACACTTCTCCCGAGTGGCTGTTGGCAATTTACATCCCGCCCATCAGCATAACAAGGCTACCAGTTCTCCATGGCCTGTCCTGCCTTTCTGGATTTTACACTTTTTTCAGATGGCCCTTTTCACCGGGGGAAAGTGAGACTTCATTGTAGTGCAGATTTCCTTTGCAAGCTTGCTTGGTTGGCCAAAAAGTGCGTATGCGTTTTTTCCTGAATATATTCAGGAAAAAACGCATACGCCCTTTTTGGCCAAGTGCATCATTGTCGACGTTCTGCCTCTTTTCCTATGCTTTAAATGCAATTCCAGTCTACCTCCTGAAATTGGTTTCCTGCAATTCTGCCCCGCTTTCAAGTCCTCTTGGCAGCCTTACTTCAGTATATTTTTGGACGATAGCTGTCATTTATAACTCTGCAGGTTTGTGAATTACAGTGCCCCTGAGCTCCTTTCTTCAACCCGCTTTCTTGTGAGCTGGCCGCAACACCGCTGGATTGCTTCAGGCCCTAATCTGCTTCCAGCATGGCACGGTGAGCCTTTGGTTAATTCCTCTTCCTGTTGGGAAATCAGAGTTAAATTTGCCTGTCCAGACACCTCCAGCTAGTCTCTCATTGGTTCTCCCTATTCCTGTTCATCTTCCGCAGAAATTGCAAATTGGGCCAAACAGGAGGTTAAAGGCACTGACTCTCCAAGTCGGGAGAGTGTTAGTAAAGAATCTGGAATGTTGCACCCGAGTACCAGGGGACGAGAACTGAGACATATTGGAACACGTCTCCCGATCACACGGTTGATCATACTCTGGGTTCCACATGCATGTTTCAGCTGAAGGAAGAATCCCTTAAACCTGGAGAGTTGAGACCCGTGGAATGGGTACCATGCAATATGACTTCAAAGGGTCTTCATTTGCTCACCGAACCTCTCCAATCCTATCACTGCTGCGTTTATGCCCCTGTACACACGCTTGATCCCCTTTCGGAAACATAGCAATCCATAGCTTTTAAAATACTTACTAGTCAGGTACATTCGTAGGCATTTAATATGGGGTGTTGAGTCCATTTCATTGAGCAAGGAGTAGCTCTTGTCTATTACATATTTGGCTTAAGGAACTTTATCTGTGCTCATTTCAATCTCTGGTTTTATGCAGCACCCCAACTCACCTTTCCCCTTAAGCAAGCATAAGTTGGTTTTCTAAATTTGAGACCCTGTTCTGTTATGTAATCCAGTTCCTGTGTAGCCAAGTTTACATTCCGTGTATTAGTGATATCTTATGATGTTTCTTTTTCTGTGTGACTTATTTCAGTTAGAATCATCATACCTGAATCCACTCATTATGCTTCTACGGGCCTGATGACAAAGATTTCATTTCTGAGTTATATTGCATTGTACGTAAGTACCACAACTTCTTTATACATTTTTCGCTTTCTGCGATATTGAACTTGTACCGTAAACGAGGTTCTTGTAAACAGAGCCGTCCCAAACTTTGGGGTGGCTGTGTCTTTTTGATTTTAATTTCCCTAAGCTATAGGACCATAAGTGGAAGTGCCCTAGGCTCTGTTGCTTTGTTTTTTAGACGTTTCAGGAAACACCATACACTTCTCCCGAGTGGCTGTTGGCAATTTACATCCCGCCCATCAGCATAACAAGGCTACCAGTTCTCCATGGCCTGTCCTGCCTTTCTGGATTTTACACTTTTTTCAGATGGCCCTTTTCACCGGGGGAAAGTGAGACTTCATTGTAGTGCAGACTTCCTTTGCAAGCTTGCTTGGTTGGCCAAAAAGGGCGTATGCGTTTTTTCCTGAATATATTCAGGAAAAAACGCATACGCCCTTTTTGGCCAAGTGCATCATTGTCCACGTTCTACCTCTTTTCCTCTGCTTTAAATGCAATTCCAGTCTACCTCCTGAAATCGGGTTCCTGCAATTCTGCCCCGCTTTCAAGTCCTCTTGGCAGGCTTACTTCAGTATATTTTTGGACGATAGCTGTCATTTATAACTCTGCAGGTTTGTGAATTACAGTGCCCCTGAGCTCCTTTCTTCAACTCGCTTTCTTGTGAGCTGGCCGCAACACCGCAGGATTGCTTCAGGCCCTAATCTGGTTCAGGCACGGCACGCTGAGCCTTTGGTTAATTCCTCTTCCTGGTGGGAAATGAGAGTTAAATTTGCCCGTCCAGACACCACCAGATAGTCTCTCATTGGTTCTCCCTATTCCTGTTCATCTTCCGCAGAAATTGCAAACTGGGCCAAACAGGAGGTTAAAGGCACTGACTGTCCAAGTCGGGAGAGTGTTAGTAAAGCGTCTGGAATGTTGCACCCGAGTAACAGGGGACGAAAACTGAGACATATTGGAACACGTCTCCCGATCACACGGTTGATCATACTCTGGGTTCCAATTGCATGTTTTAGCTGAAGGAAGAATCCCTTAAACCTAGAGAGTTGAGACCCGTGGAATGGGTACCATGCAATATGACTTCAAAGGGTCTTCATTTGCTCACCGAACCTATCCAATCCTATCACTGCTGCGTTTATGCCCCTGTTCTCACACTTGATTCTCTTTCGGAGACATAGCAATCCATAGGTTTTAAGATACTTACTAGTCAGGTACATTATTAGGCGTTTAATATGGGGTTTTGAGTCCATTTCTTTGAGCAAGGAGTAGCTCTTGTCTATTACATATTTGGCTTAAGGAACTTTATCTGTGCTCATTTCAATCTCTGGTTTTATGGAGCACCCCAACTCACCTTTCCCCTTAAGCAAGCATAAGATGGTTTTCTAAATTTGAGACCCTGTTCTGTTATGTAATCCAGTTCCTGTGTAGCCAAGTTTACATTCCGTGTATTAGTGATATCTTATGATGTTTCTTTTTCTGTGTGACTTATTTCAGTTAGAATCATCATACCTGAATCCACTCATTATGCTTCTACGGGCCTGATGACAAAGATTTCATTTCTGAGTTATATTGCATTGTACGTAAGTACCACAACTTCTTTATACATTTTTCGCTTTCTGCGATATTGAACTTGTACCGTAAACGAGGTTCTTGTAAACAGAGCCGTCCCAAACTTTGGGGTGGCTGTGTCTTTTTGATTTTAATTTCCCTAAGCTAAAGGACCATAAGTGGAAGTGCCCTAGGCTCTGTTGCTTTGTTTCTTAGATGTTTCAGGAAACACCATACACTTCTCCCGAGTGGCTGTTGGCAATTTACATCCCACCCAGCAGCATAACAAGGCTCCCAGTTCTCCATGGCCTGTCCTGCCTTCCTGGATTTTACACTTTTTTCAGATGGCCCTTTTGACCTGGGGGAAGTGAGACTTCATTGTAGTGCAGATTTCCTTTGCAAGTTTGCTTGGTTGGCCAAAAAGGGCGTATGCGTTTTTTCCTGAATATATTCAGGAAAAAATGCATACGCCCTTTTTGGCCAAGTGCATCATCGTCGATGTTCTGCCTCTTTTCCTATGCTTTAAATGCAATTCCAGTCTACCTCCTGAAGTCGGTTTCCTGCAATTCTGCCCCGCTTTCAAGTCCTCTTGGCAGCCTTACTTCAGTATATTTTTGGACGATAGCTGTCATTTATAACTCTGCAGGTTTGTGAATTACAGTGCCCCGAGCTCCCCTCTTCAACTCGCTTTCTTGTGAGCTGGCCGCAAAACTGCAGCATTGCTTCAGGCCCTAATCTTGTTCCGGCACGGCACGCTGAGCCTTTGGTTAATTCCTCTTCCTGGTGGGAAATGAGAGTTAAATTTGCCCGTCCAGACACCTCCAGCTAGTCTGTCATTGGTTCTCCCGATTCCTGTTCATCTTCCGCAGAAATTGCAAACTGGGCCAAACAGGAGGTTAAAGGCACTGACTCTCCAAGTCGGGAGAGTGTTAGTAAAGCTTCTGGAATGTTGCACCTGAGTACCAGGGTACGAGAACTGAGACATATTGGAACACGTCTCCTGATCACACGGTTGATCATACTCTGGGTTCCACATGCATGTTTCAGCTGAAGGAAGAATCCCTTAAACCTGGAGAGTTGAGATCCGTGGAATGGGTACCATGCAATATGACTTCAAAGGGTCTTCATTTGCTCACTGAACCTCTCCAATCCTATCACTGCTGCATTTATGCCCCTGTACACACGCTTGATTCTCTTTCGTAGGCATAGCAATCCATAGATTTTAAGATACTTACTAGTCAGGTACATTCGTAGGCGTTTAATATGGGGTGTTGAGTCCATTTCGTTGAGCAAGGAGTAGCTCTTGTCTATTCCATATTTGGCTTAAGGAACTTTATCTGTGCTCTTTTCAATCTCTGGTTTTATGCAGCACCCCAACTCACCTTTCCCCTTAAGCAAGCATAAGTTGGTTTTCTAAATTTGAGACCCTGTTCTGTTTTGTAATTCAGTTCCTGTGTAGACAAGTTTACATTCCGTGTATTAGTGATATCTTATGTTTCTTTTTCTGTGTGACTTATTTCAGTTAGAATCATCATACCTGAATCCACTCATTATGCTGCTACGGGCCTGATGACATAGATTGCATTGCTGAGTGATATTGCATTGTACGTAAGTACCACAACTTCTTCATCCATTTTTCACTTTCTGCGATATTGAACTTTTCCCGTAAACGAGGTTGTTGTAAACAGAGCCGTCCCAAACTTTGGGGTGGCTGTGTCTTTTTGATTTTAATTTCCCTAAGCTATAGGACCATAAGTTGAAGTGCCCTAGGCTCTGTTGCTTTGTTTCGTAGATGTTTCAGGAAACACCATACACTTCTCCCAAGTGGCTGTTGGCAGTTTACATCCCGCCCATCAGCATAACAAAGCTCCCAGTTCTCCATGGCCTGTCCTGCCTTTCTGGATTTTACACTTTTTTCAGATGGCCCTTTTCACCGGGGGAAAGTGAGACTTCATTGTAGTGCAGACTTCCTTTGCAAGCTTGCTTGGTTGGCCAAAAAGGGCGTATGCGTTTTTTCCTGAATATATTCAGGAAAAAACGCATACGCCCTTTTTGGCCAAGTGCATCATTGTCCACGTTCTGCCTCTTTTCCTCTGCTTTAAATGCAATTCCAGTCTACCTCCTGAAATCGGGTTCCTGCAATTCTGCCCCGCTTTCAAGTCCTCTTGGCAGGCTTACTTCAGTATATTTTTGGACGATAGCTGTCATTTATAACTCTGCAGGTTTGTGAATTACAGTGCCCCTGAGCTCCTTTCTTCAACTCGCTTTCTTGTGAGCTGGCCGCAACACCGCAGGATTGCTTCAGGCCCTAATCTGGTTCAGGCACGGCACGCTGAGCCTTTGGTTAATTCCTCTTCCTGGTGGGAAATGAGAGTTAAATTTGCCCGTCCAGACACCACCAGATAGTCTCTCATTGGTTCTCCCTATTCCTGTTCATCTTCCGCAGAAATTGCAAACTGGGCCAAACAGGAGGTTAAAGGCACTG
This sequence comes from Orcinus orca, assembly GCF_937001465.1. Classification (NCBI taxonomy): domain Eukaryota; kingdom Metazoa; phylum Chordata; class Mammalia; order Artiodactyla; family Delphinidae; genus Orcinus; species Orcinus orca. Next base: position 605,136 of record NW_026044059.1, on the reverse strand, counting down.
ACTGTCCAAGTCGGGAGAGTGTTAGTAAAGCGTCTGGAATGTTGCACCCGAGTAACAGGGGACGAAAACTGAGACATATTGGAACACGTCTCCCGATCACACGGTTGATCATACTCTGGGTTCCAATTGCATGTTTTAGCTGAAGGAAGAATCCCTGAAACCTAGAGAGTTGAGACCCGTGGAATGGGTACCATGCAATATGACTTCAAAGGGTCTTCATTTGCTCACTGAACCTATCCAATCCTATCACTGCTGCGTTTATGCCCCTGTTCTCACACTTGATTCTCTTTCGGAGACATAGCAATCCATAGGTTTTAAGATACTTACTAGTCAGGTACATTATTAGGCGTTTAATATGGGGTTTTGAGTCCATTTCTTTGAGCAAGGAGTAGCTCTTGTCTATTACATATTTGGCTTAAGGAACTTTATCTGTGCTCATTTCAATCTCTGGTTTTATGGAGCACCCCAACTCACCTTTCCCCTTAAGCAAGCATAAGATGGTTTTCTAAATTTGAGACCCTGTTCTGTTATGTAATCCAGTTCCTGTGTAGCCAAGTTTACATTCCGTGTATTAGTGATATCTTATGATGTTTCTTTTTCTGTGTGACTTATTTCAGTTAGAATCATCATACCTGAATCCACTCATTATGCTTCTACGGGCCTGATGACAAAGATTTCATTTCTGAGTTATATTGCATTGTACGTAAGTACCACAACTTCTTTATACATTTTTCGCTTTCTGCGATATTGAACTTGTACCGTAAACGAGGTTCTTGTAAACAGAGCCGTCCCAAACTTTGGGGTGGCTGTGTCTTTTTGATTTTAATTTCCCTAAGCTAAAGGACCATAAGTGGAAGTGCCCTAGGCTCTGTTGCTTTGTTTCTTAGATGTTTCAGGAAACACCATACACTTCTCCCGAGTGGCTGTTGGCAATTTACATCCCACCCAGCAGCATAACAAGGCTCCCAGTTCTCCATGGCCTGTCCTGCCTTCCTGGATTTTACACTTTTTTCAGATGGCCCTTTTGACCTGGGGGAAGTGAGACTTCATTGTAGTGCAGATTTCCTTTGCAAGTTTGCTTGGTTGGCCAAAAAGGGCGTATGCGTTTTTTCCTGAATATATTCAGGAAAAAATGCATACGCCCTTTTTGGCCAAGTGCATCATCGTCGATGTTCTGCCTCTTTTCCTATGCTTTAAATGCAATTCCAGTCTACCTCCTGAAGTCGGTTTCCTGCAATTCTGCCCCGCTTTCAAGTCCTCTTGGCAGCCTTACTTCAGTATATTTTTGGACGATAGCTGTCATTTATAACTCTGCAGGTTTGTGAATTACAGTGCCCCGAGCTCCCCTCTTCAACTCGCTTTCTTGTGAGCTGGCCGCAAAACTGCAGCATTGCTTCAGGCCCTAATCTTGTTCCGGCACGGCACGCTGAGCCTTTGGTTAATTCCTCTTCCTGGTGGGAAATGAGAGTTAAATTTGCCCGTCCAGACACCTCCAGCTAGTCTGTCATTGGTTCTCCCGATTCCTGTTCATCTTCCGCAGAAATTGCAAACTGGGCCAAACAGGAGGTTAAAGGCACTGACTCTCCAAGTCGGGAGAGTGTTAGTAAAGCTTCTGGAATGTTGCACCTGAGTACCAGGGTACGAGAACTGAGACATATTGGAACACGTCTCCTGATCACACGGTTGATCATACTCTGGGTTCCACATGCATGTTTCAGCTGAAGGAAGAATCCCTTAAACCTGGAGAGTTGAGACCCGTGGAATGGGTACCATGCAATATGACTTCAAAGGGTCTTCATTTGCTCACCGAACCTCTCCAATCCTATCACTGCTGCGTTTATGCCCCTGTACACACGCTTGATCCCCTTTCGGAAACATAGCAATCCATAGCTTTTAAAATACTTACTAGTCAGGTACATTCGTAGGCATTTAATATGGGGTGTTGAGTCCATTTCATTGAGCAAGGAGTAGCTCTTGTCTATTACATATTTGGCTTAAGGAACTTTATCTGTGCTCATTTCAATCTCTGGTTTTATGCAGCACCCCAACTCACCTTTCCCCTTAAGCAAGCATAAGTTGGTTTTCTAAATTTGAGACCCTGTTCTGTTATGTAATCCAGTTCCTGTGTAGCCAAGTTTACATTCCGTGTATTAGTGATATCTTATGATGTTTCTTTTTCTGTGTGACTTATTTCAGTTAGAATCATCATACCTGAATCCACTCATTATGCTTCTACGGGCCTGATGACAAAGATTTCATTTCTGAGTTATATTGCATTGTACGTAAGTACCACAACTTCTTTATACATTTTTCGCTTTCTGCGATATTGAACTTGTACCGTAAACGAGGTTCTTGTAAACAGAGCCGTCCCAAACTTTGGGGTGGCTGTGTCTTTTTGATTTTAATTTCCCTAAGCTATAGGACCATAAGTGGAAGTGCCCTAGGCTCTGTTGCTTTGTTTTTTAGACGTTTCAGGAAACACCATACACTTCTCCCGAGTGGCTGTTGGCAATTTACATCCCGCCCATCAGCATAACAAGGCTACCAGTTCTCCATGGCCTGTCCTGCCTTTCTGGATTTTACACTTTTTTCAGATGGCCCTTTTCACCGGGGGAAAGTGAGACTTCATTGTAGTGCAGATTTCCTTTGCAAGCTTGCTTGGTTGGCCAAAAAGTGCGTATGCGTTTTTTCCTGAATATATTCAGGAAAAAACGCATACGCCCTTTTTGGCCAAGTGCATCATTGTCGACGTTCTGCCTCTTTTCCTATGCTTTAAATGCAATTCCAGTCTACCTCCTGAAATCGGTTTCCTGCAATTCTGCCCCGCTTTCAAGTCCTCTTGGCAGCCTTACTTCAGTATATTTTTGGACGATAGCTGTCATTTATAACTCTGCAGGTTTGTGAATTACAGTGCCCCTGAGCTCCTTTCTTCAACTCGCTTTCTTGTGAGCTGGCCGCAACACTGCAGGATTGCTTCAGGCCCTAATCTGGTTCCGGCACGGCACGCTGAGCCTTTGGTTAATTCCTCTTGCTGGTGGGAAATGAGAGTTAAATTTGCCCGTCCAGACACCTCCAGCTAGTCTCTCATTGGTTCTCCCTATTCCTGTACATCTTCCACGTAATTTGCAAACTGGGTCAAACAGGAGGTTAAAGGCACTGACTGTCCAAGTCGGGAGAGTGTTAGTAAAGCATCTGGAATGTTCACCCGAGTACCAGGGGACGAAAACTGAGACATATTGTAACACGTCTCCCGATCACACAGTTGATCATACTCTGGGTTCCACATGCATGTTTCAGCTGAAGGAAGAATCCCTTAAACCTGGACAGTTGAGACCCGTGGAATGGGTACCATGCAATATGACTTCAAAGGGTCTTCATTTGCTCAGCGAACCTCTCCAATCCTATCACTGCTACGTTTATGCCCCTGTACACACGCTTGATTCTCTTTTGGAGACATAGCAATCCATAGGTTTTAAGATACTTACTAGTCAGGTACAGTCTTAGGCGTTTAATATGGGGTGTTGAATCCATTTCGTTGAGCAAGGAGTTTCTCTTGTCTATTCCATATTTGGCTTAAGGAACTTTATCTGTGCTCATTTCAATCTCTGGTTTTATGCAGCACCCCAACTCACCTTTCCCCTTAAGCAAGCATAAGTTGGTTTTTCTAAATTTGAGACCCTGTTCTGTTTTGTAATTCAGTTCCTGTGTAGCCAAGTTTACATTCCGTGTATTAGTGATATCTTATGATGTTTCTTTTTCTGTGTGACTTATTTCAGTTAGAATCATCATACCTGAATCCACTCATTATGCTGCTATGGGCCTGATGACATAGATTTCATTGCTGAGTGATATTGCATTGTACGTAAGTACCACAACTTCTTTATCCATTTTTCGCTTTCTGCGATATTGAACTTGTACCGTAAACGAGGTTCTTGTAAACAGAGCCGTCCCAAACTTTGGGGTGGCTGTGTCTTTTTGATTTTAATTTCCCTAATCTATAGGACCATAAGTGGAAGTGCCCTAGGCTCTGTTGCTTTGTTTTTTAGATGTTTCAGGAAATACCATACACTTTTCCCCAGTGGCTGTTGGCAATTTACATTCCGCCCATCAGCATAACAAGGCTCCCAGTTCTCCATGGCCTGTCCTGCCTTTCTGGATTTTACACTTTTTTCAGATGGCCCTTTTGACCAGGGGGAAGTGAGACTTCATTGTAGTGCAGATTTCCTTTGCAAGCTTGCTTGGTTGGCCAAAAAGGGCGTATGCGTTTTTTCCTGAATATATTCAGGAAAAAACGCATACGCCCTTTTTGGCCAAGTGCATCATTGTCGACGTTCTGCCTCTTTTCCTATGGTTTAAATGCAATTCCAGTCTACCTCCTGAAATTGGTTTCCTGCAATTCTGCCCCGCTTTCAAGTCCTCTTGGCAGCCTTACTTCAGTATATTTTTGGACGATAGCTGTCATTTATAACTCTGCAGGTTTGTGAATTACAGTGCCCCTGAGCTCCTTTCTTCAACCCGCTTTCTTGTGAGCTGGCCGCAACACCGCTGGATTGCTTCAGGCCCTAATCTCCTTCCAGCATGGCACGGTGAGCCTTTGGTTAATTCCTCTTCCTGGTGGGAAATCAGAGTTAAATTTGCCTGTCCAGACACCTCCAGCTAGTCTCTCATTGGTTCTCCCTATTCCTGTTCATCTTCCGCAGAAATTGCAAATTGGGCCAAACAGGAGGTTAAAGGCACTGACTCTCCAAGTCGGGAGAGTGTTAGTAAAGAATCTGGAATGTTGCACCCGAGTACCAGGGGACGAGAACTGAGACATATTGGAACACGTCTCCCGATCACACGGTTGATCATACTCTGGGTTCCACATGCATGTTTTAGCTGAAGGAAGAATCCCTTAAACCTGGAGAGTTGAGACCCGTGGAATGGGTACCATGCAATATGACTTCAAAGGGTCTTCATTTGCTCACCGAAACTCTCCAATCCTATCACTGCTGCGTTTATGCCCCTGTACACACGCTTGATCCTCTTTCGGAAACATAGCAATCCATAGCTTTTAAGATACTTACTAGTCAGGTACATTCTTAGGCGTTTAATATGGGGTGTTGAGTCCATTTCGTTGAGCAAGGAGTAGCTCTT